>NW_007252941.1:589773-607545 GCF_000164805.1 Carlito syrichta
AGCTGGAATTAGGCGCGCGCTACCACACCTGGCTAATTTTTGATTTATTGTAGAGATGAGGTCTCACCAAGTTGCCCAGGCGGGTCTCGAAATTTTTGCTTCAGGGTAAGGGATGTAGAGCAGTTGGGGAAGGAAGTGTGGAAAACAAACAAAGCAAAACACTGTGGTCGGAGTTCAGTAAACCAAATGTGTATCAGACCCCATCCCCACTAAAGTGTTTACCTTCCTCCTCCTTTTTTCTTTTCCTTTCTTTTTTGGCTTCTAGAAGGAAGATATCTTTCTTTTTTTTTTTTCCTACTAGCTCTAGTATATATACTAGTATTTATATAGTATAAACTAATATATATAGTTTATAAATTTGGTATTTTTATTTATCATCTTGGCATAAGTGTAAGGAAGATTTCTGTGGCAGTGAAATAAACTGAGTAGCTTGTAGAAATACTTTTGTACTTGAAGTCAGATTGAATTTGTCCTTCTGTAAGATTTTTCCCCTTGGCCTCTCTCTTTTACCTTCCTTCCCTAGAATCCTTCCTCTAACACTGCATAGCCTGTCCCTGCACTCTTAGGGTGCCAGGAGTTTCTAGCATTTTCTCTCTTGTCATGAGATTGTTGGAGGCTGAGGGGAAAAAAGGCTTTAATGTTCCTAAATGAGTTTCTAAAGATATAATTTCAGACCACTGGGATAGATATTGTGTTGCGGGGGACCTTCCCAAGGTTTCTACTAGGTTAGTCTATCGTTGAGGAGAGTTCTGCTTGCGAATGAAAGGGAGATGCTGAAAGGGAGAAGAAGAAGGATACTTGTATATGGATGGAAGGAAATCAAGGTGGCCTCCTGGAAAAATAAGAAATATGTATCACACTTCATTCTGGCTCAAATAGGATGCTACATATTATGATCTAGGTAATGATTTTTATACCATTTCATCAAAGAGTCTTCATTTTCTTTGAATGGTAGTAATTTCTTTTTCTAGGCATGGAGGTGGAAGAACCATCTGTCAATGTATGGCCCCTAAGTGAGGAGTGGTCACATACTAGGGTGTGAATCATGCATATTCCAGCCTCAGCATGTGAGCTCCAGCCTGGGAAAGAAATAGCCATTCACAACATGGAAGAAAACCTTGACTGAATTTTATGTCATTCCCTGTGATGTGGCAATTCTCTTAGAATAACCTCAAAATGTTCCCCAAAGAAACTGAATATATATCTGTGGAGACTAATTAAGAATGCAGAACAAACAAAAATGGCGCTTTTGAAGAAAATCTTTTTAGAATCTGTACCATATTCCTTTCAGTCTCTGACCCACTAACAAAAATGAACTTTGTAAATGCATTTATGTGGGCCTGTCTATTGGCAGTCAACTTGTTGGAGAGGCTGCCTGAGTTGGATGTAAATAAGAGAATTTCAAATAATATACTTATGCGGGAATACAAAGCCAAATATGTCTTTAGAGAGATTCTGGCCAAGGAAAGTCCAGTGCATATTTTTATTTAGATAATTTCCTATGTAGCACATCTTGGACACTATCACAAAGAAAATCAATACGGAGTAGATTGTATTTTCTCTAGAGAAATAATGTTAGAATTAAACTTTGAAAGAAATACGTTATTGATATGGCCAAGAATATCTTATAAAAGCAAGTGTGCAGCCATCCATATAAGTAAATTCTTTCTTTCTCCTTTCCTCATCCCTCCCCGCCTCCCTCCCTTTCTTTCCCTCTTCTCTCTTTCTTTCTTTTCTCAAAGACAAGGTCTTGCTGTGGCAGCCAGACTGGAGTGCAGTGGCATGATCCCGGGTCACAGCAGCCTCGACCTCCTGGATTCAGGTGATTCTTCTGCCTCAGCCTCCCAAGTAGGTGGGACTATAGGTATGTGCCACCACACTCAGCTAATTAAAATTTTTTTTTTTTGTCGAGACAAAGTCTCTCTATGTTTCCCAGGCTGTTTTGAACTCCTGGGCTCAAGCAATCTTCCCACTATGGCCTCCCAAAGTGCTGGGATTATAGGTATGAACCACTGCACTGGGCTTGTATTTTCTAAATCTTAATAAAAAATATATAAATATACTATGCATATTGACTATAGAAAATGATAAAGATCTAGAGATTATATCAACTGTATCTGACCAAAAATGTATTTGCTAACTAGAATTAAACATTTTATTAAGAACCAAACTTGTTCAGAAATTAGAATGTC
Source organism: Carlito syrichta (assembly GCF_000164805.1). Lineage (NCBI taxonomy): Eukaryota > Metazoa > Chordata > Mammalia > Primates > Tarsiidae > Carlito > Carlito syrichta. The sequence goes on from NW_007252941.1 coordinate 591,966, forward strand.
CCTTTTGGATGACTTGGATCTCTTCAAAAATAACTCCAAGCAATTTTCTGCAGAAAATGAGCTTCCCTCTTGTTCATTATATTCCCTGTAGCAAATACAAGCATTTAAATCATTCTACTGACCTTTGTGCTACTGACAGTAATACTCAAAACATGCCTGTTGTTAGGAAGGTTGGGAGTGGTGCTTTGTCTACCAAAAGGTTTTTGTTTTAATGATACATTACAAAACTAATAAGTGTTCACAGTAAACAAGTTAAAATGTGAAAATAAGCAGAAAGAAGAAAAGTAATATTTCATAATTTTACATTTCAGAGATAATCACTGTTCCCTAACCTGTTACCATTTAGCCATATAACAACAAAATTATTCATCTCATCATCATTTAAAATGGATAGACACTGTTCCTATATACCATATTTTATTTATACACCCCCACTTGTGAACACTTCCGTTGCTTATAATTTCTCCTTATGATTGATCTGCGCATTGGCCCCACTGTGCCAAATTTGCTAAGCAAAGCCCAATCTTGAATATTTCCTATGGTACTGTATGCTGAGTGAGGGACAGAGGGATTAACCACCTGTTTGGACTCCTGATCCGGCAACACCAACTGTGGAATACTGAACTGCTAGGATGTGTACCTCTTGTTGGAAGAAACAGCAGAACTCTGTGAATGAGGGACCTTGGTTCTCTGGAAAAAGTTACCGGTTGCCTTGATTGTTTCTGCTCTGAAGGGCCATTCACAAAGCACTAGGGCACTGAGAAGAATCTATGGTGGGTTCCAACTTTGCTCACTAGGTCTTTTACACTACATGAACTGGTGAAAACCCTTGACTGGTAGGATGAAGAGTGTACACCTTTGTCCCCTGTGGGTCTCTAGCCATTTTTGATCAGGCCCCCTGTGTAGGATAAACCGTCTTGCTCTGGATCAGGAGTGTCCAAACTTTTGGCTTCTCTGGGCCACAGCGAGTAACCTTTTGGCTTCCCTGGGTCACATCAAGTAAAGAGGAATTGTCTTGGGCAACCTCTTTCAGGTCCCTTTCCACTGTGGGAGCTTTTCTGTCTTCTTAATAAGTCCTACTTTCTTAAAAAAAAAAAAGAGGAATTGTCTTGGACCACACATAATATAATATAGTTAGTGTATACACATAATAAGCCTTCTTCTATTTTTTATGTTTTTATTATAAAGTCTAGAAAACTGAGAACAATATAAAACTAGTGGGAAATTTGACCTTGTTTTTGTAAAACTAATCTAACAATGTCTGGTTTGATGGAAGTGGTTGTAATTCTTAGTGAGTTCTTAAGGTGCTCGTCAGAACTGTTTGTTAGAATTTTGCTCTTCATGCACTTCATTATCAAAAACAGCTGCTCACAAATGTATGTGCCATCAAAAAGTGATGTCATGGCTGGGCTCAGTGGCTCAGCCTGTAATCCCGTGCTTTGGGAGGCTGAGGTGAGTGGATTGCCTGAGCTCGCGGGTTTGAGACCAGCCTGGGCAACTTGGTGAGACCTCATCTCTACAATAAATCAAAAATTAGCCAGGTGTGGGGCGTGTGCCTGTAGTTCCAGCTACTTGGAAGGCTGAGGCGGAAGGATCGCCGGAGCCCAGCGGGTTGAGGCTGTGGTGGCCGGGAGCGGCCACTGCACTCCAGTCTGGGCGACAGAGTGAGACTCCAACTCAAAAAAAAAAAAGAAAAAGTAATGTCATGAATACAACATAATTGTGAACTTCAAAAATGGAGCTATGCGTGGGGTCATGAAACAAAAAACAACTTTAGGCCAGGCGTGGTGGCTCAGCCTGTATTCCCAGCACTTTGGGAGGCCGAGGTGAGAGAATTGCCTGAGCCCAGGGGTTTGAGACCAGTCTGGGTAACTTGGTGAGACCTTGTCTCTACTATAAATCATAAAAACTAACCGGGCATGGTGGCATGTATCTGTAGTTCCTGCTACTTAGTAGGCTGAGGCAGAGGGGTCACTGGAGCCCATCAGGTTGAGGCTGCAGTGGCTGTTATCATGCCACTGCATTCCAGCCTGGGTGACAAGACTCAAAACAAAACAAAACAAAACAAAGCAGGATTTAGAGTTGATCATACTCAGTAATCTACAGAAACAAAGAACAGAAACAAAGAACAGATTACCATATGATCTCACTCATAAGTGGACCTTGAACAAATATAATACTATAGGAAAGGGACTGGCAGTAGTGGGAAACTGTCAGATGCGGGGGGGTGGGATTAGCAGTTGAGGGAAACTGCTAGGGGAGGGAGGGGCATACCTCATTAACAAGGGTACTTGCATAATCAACTTTTGTATACCTAATCCTGAATTGTACCTCACATCTTTATAATATAATTTTTTAAAAAAACAATTAGAAAACGCATGATGTTAAAATTTTGCTAGGCGCAGTGGCTCATGCATGTAATCCCAGCACTCTGGGAGGTGAAGGCCAGAGAATCGCTTGAGCTCAGGCGTTCGAGACTAGCCTGAGCAACATGGCGAGACTTGATTTCTACAATAAATTAAAAAAAAATTAGCTGGGTGTGGTGGTGCATGCCTGTAATTGCAGTTACTTGGAAGGCTGAGGCAGAAGGATCATCTGAGCCCAGCAGGTCGAGGCTGCAGTAGCCATGAGCATGCCACTGCACTCCAGCCTAGGCAACAAAGTGAGACTCTGACTTAAAAAAAAAAAGATTTTGTGGGGCTGCGTTACTAGCTGTTCTGGGCCGTGGGCCATGGGTTGGACAGGCCCGCTCTAGGTCATGGGTGACTAATTGTAGTGATGTCTCAGGCTGTGCCTCGCTCTTTTTCAAAGAATGAGCTTGGAGGCAGAGAACCAGTTGGTTTCTATGGAAGGTTTTGCTTTTTCCCAATAAATCCAGCATGATGTTGGCTTCTTTGCACAATATTGACCTGTTCATCCAGGGTGTGGTGACAGGTTCTGTGGTTTCAAATTTACTTTTAAAATTGTGGTTAAAATATATATATATATATATTAACCAAGATTCTTATAAATACACATTTAACATGAAAATGATCATTTTAATCATTTTCAAGTGTGCAGTTCTGTGGCACTGAGTCTTTGGCTTTTTGCCTCTAAATTTGTGCCCATTTCTGTTCTCTACTGAAACTTCATTCTCTTTGGTGAAATGACTATATTTCCTCCATGTGAAGATGCCATTAATCGTAGAGCAAAGCACTATATTCATAGCAACATTTTATTAAAGAGAATGTTCCTGGCAAGCTTCCTTGGATGTCAGTTACAAGCCATATTTCTTTTTCAGAAGTAAGATATGTGCATCATAGAATGGAGGCAATATATAGCTTCTCTCTGTCCCATGGCAATGACAGGAGTTGTGAGAAGAGTTTCTGAGGGGAGAGTCAGTTTCTGCGCAGTGGTCATAGTGACCAAGCTGGAACCCCATACCTGATGAGGCCAACACAGGAGCAACACGATACTGTCTGGGTGACCTCATTTGCCTTCTTCTGGCTGAGCGAGATCAGGTGCTCTGCTCTACTGTCTAACCTTCATTGTCATGGTGGCTTCTCATTCCTTTGCGTATGATGTCGATAGAAATGGCAGAATACATAGACAAATGGTATCAGAATTGAGATGTAGGCATTAGACTGCATGAAATGAATGTCGAATTTTAAAATTGGAAAGACAAGTTCTTCCCATTAGGTGAAATTCACACTAAGAAGAAGAACACGGTCTTCCTTGGGACTGAAGGGAAGTTACACGGCATCAGGAAGAGCCTTGAGGGGAGGGCCGGCTCTGTTGCTAGCTTGGTCACAGTGGAAAAGATTCCACACTGGCTGAGCACATGATCACTTTAGGATTTTTCATTTCTATTTTAACTTTGTCTTATAGAGAATGATTTCCTTTTTCTTCCTCACTAGTTTTTGGCCCTGAGCCTCTGCCCAGCAATCACAGGGAAGGAATCCCCAAATGAATGGCCGGTATTGGTGATAGATTTGTGTTAATTGCATCCATACTGTCCTAACCCAGTCTCTCTGTAATTATGAGCAAGAAATTCCAAGACAGATGGTTAGCTTTCTCCATATGCTGCATGACAATGGAAATGAGCAGAGCTCACCAACCTACAGGCGGCCTGAGAGGTGGCTGTGGTCTTGTTAACACTCAGTTCTAGCTGATTGGGTTGATGCTGCAGAAGGTAATTTAATGTGTCAGAGCAAACATGTGGCAAAACCAGTGCCTATGAGAGCAGTTTTAGATTTTTTTGTATGACAGAGATTTTGAAAACATGGGTAGAAGTCGGGAATAGCACTAATCTAGGGGTAGCACTTGGTGACTTTGTTTTAAGCTTCAGGGGGCATGCGTAAATTTAAACAGGAGATGCTGTCTGGGTGACCCCATTTGCCCTCTTCTGGCTGAGTGAGATCAGGTTCTCTATTTTACTGTCTAATCTTTATTGTCATGGTGGCTTCTCATTCCTTTGCGTATGATGTCGACAGAAATGGCAGAATACATGGACAAATGGTATCAGAATTGAGATGTAGGCGTGTTTTGGGGGAAACCGTGAAATAATTAGCAGAATATTTATAGAAAACTAATGCTTCAGGAGACCTCTGAGATAAAATACATGTGTGGGTTTGTGGAAAATAACAAAGTATCACGACAATCTCAGAAAAATTTTTTTATTGAAGACTAAATAACTGCAGAAAGAAAAGGTATTAATATTTATTGAGCATCTATTATGTGCCAAGAACTTTATATACCTCAGTCACTTTAACCTCAATGCAACCTTGGAGATAGGTTTCCACGTTTTATAGAGGAAGATAATTAGTTTTGGCATGTTTAAGTAATTGCCAAGGTCTGACGTCTGAGGTTTGACATATTCTATCACACCAATAACCCCCTGCACTTTAGCCACATCATGACAAGATAGAAATGATGAAATTCTCTAGGTTCATTTTAGCCCTGTGCCCTAGCTGTCATCTCCACCTCTCTTAAATTCCCACAACAGCTGTTGCTTATAGAATCATATGTTGACTGACCACAAACTACTTCTATTTTTTAGCCCATATTTGAAACTTTGTATTTAATGCATGTTTCTGTCTTTTTTCTTCAGTAGATTATAGGCCCTGAGAGGGCATTGACCTTGACTATTGTCTCTCCCACAGCATTTTGTGAGTAATCGATGCTCAATTACTACCTATTGATTTGATTTTAGTGAGTGTGAGGGAGACAATGTCTGTGAAATAGTTGGTCTGAAACAAAAGTCATAGTCAAAGTTATTTTAAGGCATTTAAGGTACTTTTCATGAAACAATTATTCATGGGACGATAGTCTGACAATTATTACATCTAGTGTTAGAGATTCAGGAAGACTGATGAAGGAATAAGTGGATTTTTAAATTTTGAGAATAGCTATATCACTAAGCATTTCAAGAAAATATTTTCATTACTTTAAATCATTACTGTTAAAAATACCTTTAGATTTCCATCAGCCTTTCTCACTGTATTGTTTTGCCTTCAACTCTACTGAGAAAACTTTGCAACTACACAGATGGCCTTATTGTTTATACCTTTGAGCCTTACCTTTTCAAGTATTTCAGAAGGCTAAGACTTTAAAATTTTAAAGTAGAAATATCCACCAAGGCCAGGTGCAGGCTCATGCCTGTAATCCCAGCACTTTGGGAGCCTGAGGCAGAAGAACAGCTTGAGCCCAGGAGTTGGAGACCAGTCTGTGAAACATAGTGAGACCTCGTCGCTACAAAAAGTCCAAAAATTAGCTGGGCGCAGTGGCATGCCTGTAGTCACAGCTACTCAGGGGGCTGAGATGGGAGGATCACCAGAGCCCAGGAGGTCGAGAATACAGTGAGCTGTGATTGTGCCACTGCACTCCAGCCTGGGCAACGGAGTGAGACCCTGTTACTAAGAGAAAAAATGAAAAGAAGAAAAAAAAAAGAAAAAGAAATATCTATCAAGGTCAAAAGGGTGCTGGAAAACAAAAGCTAATTTCATTCAGAAGATTCTGTTTTCTCCTGGCCTTGTGGTTGTTTCCTGTTTGAGTCACTTCCCCCTGAGAGGGTAACACTGGTCAGTAGGCTCTAGAGATGGTGAGGATTGTCTCAATGAGCAACAGAAGACGTAAACAAACTTTCTTTCAGTTTGTGGTAGTACTTCTTTTGCATTGGAAAGTGTGTGTAATTCGCACACTACTATAATTCCCATTCTTTTGCCAAATGCAATCCCCGAGGAGGCTATTGCTGGCATAGGGTCTAGAGTTTATATTGTATCAAAGCCAGTAGCTAGTTTTTCCATCTGGGCTAGGCACAGTGTTTGCAAACTTTTTTCTGAGTTACTCATTCTCTGGTAAATTCCAGTCTTGGACTACTGTAGGACACAGGCAAAGCTTTGCCCCAAGAGTTGCAATATGTAATCCGACCCTTGCTTAAAAGTGTTTTGCTACTGGGAGTACAACTAGTTCTACTGAAGTTTGTGTTGGCTGCCGCAGGCTTGTGGGTGCAGCTCAAAGTTTTGGTTTAGTTCTGCAAGGTTTATGGCTTGGCTACCAAAGGGACTGGCCCTCACACTGTTCCTTCCTCGCGGTGGGGAAGATCTGCTGGAGTCCTTGGTTAAAGACTTCCAGATATTACTTTGGAAGAGTTGTGATGATGGCTCAAGTGTTCTTGGAGGGTGTTTGCATTTGGAGCTTCATTTTGTGGCCTGACGTGGCTCTACCTGCTTTTTTTTCCTAAACGGGGAGTTGTTAAAAGTATTCTCTCTTATTTGTTGCACCGAACTAACTTATTGAAACTTCTCCCTAAGTTTAGAGTGTGAATTTGTTTTCTGTTTCTGCTGCAACAAATCCCATGATCCTAACACAAATTTATTTTCTTACAGTTCTGGAGGTCAGAAGTCCACAATGAATTATAAGAGGCTAAAATCAAGGTGTCAGTGTGGCTGGTTCTTTCTGGACGCCACCTGGGAGAACCTATTCCTTGCCTTGGCCACTTCTAGAGGTCACCAGTGGTGCTTGGCTCCTGGCTGCATCACTCCAATCTCTGCTTCATTCTCTACTTATCCTCTGCTTATCCTCTACTATAATCAAATTCCCTCTACCTCCCTCCGATTAGAGCTCTGGGATTACATTTAGGGCCCACCCAGATAATGCGGTATCATCTCTCCATCTCAAGATCTTTCATCACACCAGGTGCTGTGGCTCATGCCTTGTAATCCCAGTACTTTGAGAGGGAGAGGTGGGAGGATTACTTGAGGCCAGAAGTTCGAGACAAGTTTGGTCAACACAGTGAGACCCCATCTCTACTAAATAAAATAAAATAAAATAAAATAAAATAAAATAAAATAAATTATCCAGGTGTGGTGGGAAGATCACTGGAGACCAGGAGTTTGAGGCTACAGTGAGTTTTGATCGTGCTACTGCTCTCCAGCCTGGCAAGGCCCTCTCTCTTAAAAAAAAAAATAATAAAATGATTATAAAAGTTGCATTAAAAAAATCCTTAATCATACCGGGCTTGGTGGCTCAGCCTGTAATCCCGCACCTTGGGAGGCTGAGGTGAGTGGATTGCCTGAGCCCGTGGGTTCAAGACCCACAACTTGGCGAGACCTCATCTCTACAATAAATCAAAAATTAGCTGGGTGTGGTGCGTGCGCCTGTAGTTCCAGCTACTTGGAAGGCTGAGACAGAAGGAGCGCCGGAGCCCAGCAGGTCGAGGCTGCGGTGGCCGGGAGTGGCCATTGCACTCCAGTCTGGGCGACAGAGTGAGACTCCAACTCAACAAACAAACAAACAAACAAAAAACCAAAAAACAAACAAAAAAATCCTTAATCACATCTGCAAAGTCACTTTTTGCCATATAAAGTGAATTTCAGGGGTTTGGACAAAGACAATTTGTGGGTCCATTATCCAGCCTGCTACAGAGCCTCATGCATCTGAATTGGAGTCCTGACTCTAACAATGTTGTATCTCTTTAAACCTTAGATGTCTCCAAATGGTGATAAGACTCTTACTAGGTTAATGTAAGATTTTGAAGAGTCAGGTATACAAAGTACTAACGTTAAGGACCCTGTAGGTGCGTGGCTAATGTTATTTTCTTTTTTCTTATCTTCTTTTGTAACATCTGAAAAGTGAAAATTTTCACTTTAAAGGCAATGCGCTTTTGTGCTTTATAGATATTGAGGCACAAATACAAAAAATTAAAAATATGGCCAAAGTGATTATCACATAGACAAAATGTTGGTTAATATTCAGTTAAGATTCTAATTAAGTACTAAACTTTAATATAATGCAACAGAGAATGTATGATTGTGTTCAGAGACATAGGTGTCATAGCGTGAATGGAACTAGAAACCTGCCATCTTGAATAAGGTATTGAAGAGTTTCTGTTCTAAATCAGACCACTATATGTTTGGGGGGAAGGAAGTAAAAGAAGGAGGCATATAATTCTTTAAGATACTGGTATGATTTTTATTTACGCATGGAATAAATTAAAACAATGATAATTTGTTTAACCAATATTATTATTTTTACTTTTTAAAAAAAATTTTGTAGATACAGGGTCTGGCTACATTGCCCAAGTGGGTCTCAAACTCTTGGCCTCAAGTGATCCTCCTGTCTTGTCCTCGCAAAGCACTGGGATTACAGGTATGCGCCACTGTGCCCAGCCTGTTTAACAAATATTAATTGAGCCTTTCTGATATGTCACATAGTGGCCAAGATGTTGACAGTATAAAGATGAAAAGTTGTGGTTCTTACCCTTAAATGGCTTGTAACCTAATAGAGAGACAGAAAATAGATAATTTTTTTTTTTTTTTTGAGTAGGAGTCTCACTCTGTCACCCAGAGTGGAGTGCAGTGGCCACTCCCGGCCACCGCAGCCTCGACCTGCTGGGCTCCGGTGATCCTTCCGCCTTAGCCTTCCAAGTAGCCGGAACTACAGGCGCGCGCTACCATGCCCGGCTGATTTTTTTATTTATTGTAGAGATGAGGTCTCACTGCCCAGGCAGGTCTCGAACCCGCGGGCTCAGGCAATCCACTCACCTCAGCCTCCCAAAGGCACAGGATTACAGGCTGAGTCATTAATACATAGAATCTAACACACATAACTTGTTGGCTGTGATCATAAAGAAGCAGGTATCTTCTCTGCCTTTTCTTTCTTTTCTCACCTTTTGGCTGTATAAAATAAAAAAACTTCATGTTTTCAGAGAATGGTGGAGTCAAAAGATAGAAGGAATTGGGTCCTTGAATCACCACACTCAGGAAAGCTGTCAGTCAACTAGAAACACTCTCATTGGATTGATACAAGAGTGAGATATAATATTATGTTGTTTTGTGTTACTAAAAAATTTTTTTGTTAGTTTGTTTCAGTAGTTTGTGTTTTCCAAATTATTACATAATAAGGATTCCCTTATGAAACATATCATGCTTCCTGGGATTGGGTCTTTTTAATGTCATGAAGGGTTAGTGCTTTTATTGACAAATGTAATTGTTAGACATATCTTCCTTTATTAAGCTAAACTCTGATTAAATCCTTTAGCCATTGATCTCTGGAGTAGGGACAAGTAAGAAAATGTATGTGTGTTTGTGGTGTGGCGGCTTCCTATAGTGGCATCGTAGACAGGAAAGGCAGCTTTCAGAGGCCAAACCTGGCTGGGAAATGTGTTACCTGGAGCGAAATGTGAGAAAACATGCTGAATTCAGTTGTGGTCAGATTCAGAGATAGATTTGAGAGGACTGTCTAGAAGTTCAAAATGAGTCTATAAATGTCGAGAAGACCCTTACAGGGCAAAGACCAGGAAGGCTGAGTTCATCACCTAAATCCAGTCATAGGCCTGAAGGGTTAGATGAGTGGTAGTGGGGAGCTGTTGCCTAAAGGAATCAGAGTAGCTGAGACAGGAACAGCAGATAATCATCTACCTTTTATGTCCTCCATGAGTTTTATCTTCTCTAACCTAAGTAAATCTTTCTCTTGTTTTTCTTTATAAACATCATAAAATTCCTTTTATTTTTTTCGGGGTTCATTTTAGGTTGTGCAGAATTAAAGACAGTAATTCATATGTGGCCAGTGTACTGCAGAGCTCAGTGAGATGATTACTCTAAAAATGGCATGGTGTTAGAGCCGGTAGAGTGTTAGGAGCCTGGATTTTGAAATGACATAGATTTAGAATGACTTGTGCCACCTACAAACTGGGTGATTTGGGGTAAAATACTTCTCTGAGACTTAATTTCTACATTGATAAGAGAAAAAAATAACACTATATCATATTACTATTGTTATAGAGCAAACCACCCTGAAACTTCATGATTTTAAACGACAGCCATATTATTATTTCCTCTGAGACTGTGGGAAGTTTGATTGATCTTGGCTGACTCTCTTCTGCGTCTAAAGTTACTAGGTTGGTTGTGGGCTGGTCTGGTCTAGGATGACTTTGGCTGTGATGACTTAAATGGTCTCTCGACTTCTCTAGGTCTCACCTCGGTCACCCAAAGTGCTGGGATTATAGGCATGAGCCACCACGCTCAGCCTGCACCACCCATTTTCGACAGCATTTCCTGGAGCCCCCAGGACTCCCTTGACTCCAGTTCTTCCCACAAGGGGCAGTGATGATTTTAATGGTAGCAGATGTCTGGGATTCTGTTCCAGCATCTGGGAGTCCTTCGCAAGCCCTAAAAAGGAAGTTTTTCAGTACAATGGGAGTGAAGGAGATCTGGGTTTGAATCCCGGCAGATGATGATGTGACAGCTGTACAATCTTAAGGAAGTCAACTTATCTCTGTGAACCACCGGGCCTTCATCTGTAAGCTGAAGATACCGTGGGCAAGGCAACAACTGAGTAGATTTGTCTAAAATGTATAGCGCAGTTCCTAGCACAGCCTGTGCTCAGGAAATACTGGTCCCATACTGTTGCACTCCCAAGGATTTTCCTGGCACTGTTTGGCCAACAGGAAGGCTTAATCTGGAGTATGTCCAAATTTGGAGTGTGGTAGAAACAAATCAACTAATTATCACCATCATCTGCATATCACTGCAGTAATCCCACTGGAAGCCACGGTTACACCTACCAAACAAAGAAGATATGAGGATTAAAAGTCCATGCACATCACAAAACGGCCTTTGGTGTAAACATGGAATAAACATTGGGAAATGAGATAAGAAAACTAGGCATCTGTCAGCTTGGATTGGATAATAAAAGCAAACTCCAGAAAACATAGATATGCATAGCAAACAAAATATACATGGAATCAAATGTCTAGAACCTGAAGCAACTTGCTTTGATGCAAGCAGGACAGCAGCAAGACAGCTTTGATGCAAGCAAACTGACTTTCAGAAACTTTCCTGGCAAATCCCATGTTAAATGCATCACTCACCTATTGTGAATTCTCTCCACCCTTAAGCATAAAGATCGGGCTGCCTCACCCTACACTTATCTATATTCACATATTGTTTTGTGTCTCAGGTCTTATCTCCCTGAGTTTAATTCCAGTTCCCCTGAAGAGAAATCATAATCAGCTGGGCCTCACGCAATCCCTCATTTTGAGAGGCAGAGGTGAGAAGATTGCCTGAGCCCATGAGTTCAAGACCAGGGGAATTTGGCAATGCCTCATCTCTACAATAAATAATCATCATAATAAATAAATCATAATCTTGTCTCATTTATAGTCTTCTTTTGGGTGGAAAAGAATTGAAAAGAAAAAAAGGAAGAAGGAACCAGGCAAGATGGAGGGAAGAAGTAAGACAGCAGAAAGGAAGGCCTGCTTCAAGAGGAAAGCAGAATTTGGCAGGGAACTATCCTGTAGGGAAGTATCTCCATGCTAGGAAGCTGACCATCTGCAAACTGTTTGCTTATGGCTGTTCTATTGAACTTGATGCATTCACCTTCCTCACCTTCCTATAATAGATACTGATTGGACGACTCAGCATAAGGAACCATCTGCCATGCTTGACCTGAATCATCATCAATAAAGCAATGAACCCTTTGTATAGCCTGTATTGGTCACTAGCAACTAATTAAACGTGGGGAACAAATGAAATACTTTCCAGAACAGCTGTCGTAGATAGGGACAAGGCAGCAGAAATAGTTGCATAATTGCTTTTATAAAGCGATTTGTCTTTGAATCTAAATCCAGCTGCTTTCCTATGATGACAATACCTCAAACAAGAAGTAAGTAACACTGGCAGAAGAACTTGAGAATGAGCAATAGTCAAGTCCCTGTACGCCCTGCACCACTATGATAGAAGAGTTCATTATACCTGCCCAAACATGTTACCTTCTAGAAATAACCACTCCTACTTCTTAAGCTCCTTTAACACTTTATACCACTCATGAGGCTCTTACTATGTGCTGCGTTGGATTATAATCCTTTAGGTCTATGTCTTTTTATTTTTTCCACTTGTAATCTCTTTAAGGCAATGAACTTGTTGCATTTAACTTTGAACCTTACATAAGACTAAACCTGATGCTTTTTACTGAGTCTGTAATGAAGAAATATTTGTTGCATAAATTAATACAGTTAATATTGTTTTTAGTCTGAAATTTGTTCCTATATCTATTTGTTCATTTAGGCTTGAGCCCCCCCAAATCAAATAACTATCTATAGACTTTGCTAAACAAACACCAGTTTCCATGATCTAATAGCAAAAACACTGGGCAGGAGAGAAGGAGATACAATGTCTAATCCTGTTTTGTTTTGTTTTTGTTTTTTCTCATATAAGAGTGAACTTTGGTCAATCATGTCTCTTTTCCATACCCTGATTTATTCACCTATAAGATGAGGTGAAAAATATCTTCCCTTGAAATAAGTAAGGGAAGGGAAGGAAGGAGACATTTATTGGGTGCCTGTTACACACCAGATACTGGGTTAGGTGCACACACATGAATCACCTCATATGAATCTCATAATAACTTTGTGTTTGTTGCCCAGCTTTACAGATGAGAAAACTGTAAAATAACTGGCAGAAAGTCATTCAACTAATAATTAACTAGTAAAGATACACACCTTAAGAATTCAACTTCAATGTAGTTCAGGTCAAGCCATTCAACACAGTAAGAGCCAGCAAGCTGCCGCCACTATAATGGTTGCCAAGGGTACAGAATGAACTAAACAGAAAGCTTATCATCCAGGAGAGGATGAAAACATACAAACTAATAATTATATAAGAGTGTGCATTTAATGAGACTGTACAAGATAAAGCACATAAAAGCATATCTCAAAACCAAAAGGTATATGTTAAGTACCCGTGTCTAATACTATAGTAATTGCACTAGGAAATACACTTTATTTATTTTTTATCTTTTTATTTTTTTGAATTGGAGTCTCACACTGTCACCCAGACTGGAGTGGGACTTGCTGGGCTCCGGCGATCCTTCAGCCTCAGCCTTCCAAGTAGCTGGAACTACAGGTGCGTGCTACCATGCCCGGCTCATTTTGATTTATTGTAGAGATGAGGTCTCGCCAAGTTGCCCAGGCGGGTCCCAAACCTGCGGGCTCAGGCAATCCACTCACCTCAGCCTCCCAAAGGTGCAGGATTACAGGCTGAGCCACCGAGCCCGGCTGGAAATACACTTTAAATAACTAACTCTTGGTCCCTGTCTTCAAGAAGCTTACAATCTTATCGAAAATATCAGTGCTTGAAGTGGTGAACCTCCTTCATCTAGAAAATTCACTCATGTGGAGCAATGCATTGTATTAAAATAATGTGTAAACTTGATATTGCTAATTTTACTTTAGAGGCTGCTTGACAACTCTAACCAAACAGTGTCTTTGCAATACAACGAACACAGTGTCGTCCACATGAGAAGCTAAGATTTTTGTAATGGTATGGAGACTAATCACAATGAATTGATCTCCAGGTTTCAGGAGGTTTATAGTAGAAAATATTTTAACATCCACCTTCTGGCTTTGACCATATATTTGTCTACAATTAAAGGGCTTCCTTAGTTAACCAATATTTTAACATTTTAGTAATTACTCTTCTTATCTGAAAGAGTAATATTTAACTTTTGTTCACAAAATCTCCCCTTCATCCCATGAACCCAAGAATTAGACTACTACACATGAAATTAAAACATCAAAATACATAAAAGAATTTTCAAAAGACAGTCAAGCTGAAAATTATGGCATCATTAACTAATAATTGCAAAGCAAATGAGTTGTGGAAGGATGTTTTATATTATTGTTCCTTCAGTAATTCCCTTTCATATTATTATGGGTCTTTTACAAGCAGGATTTTCTTGAATTTCTCATTTTATTGTTGAAGTCGTGTTTAAAATATTTGTACATAACTCATAGGTTTAAATTCAGTGATTCAGTTCTGGGCATGGTTACTCACTTCAGTAATCCAAGCACCTTAGGTGGCCAAGGCAGAAGGATTGCTTGAGCTCAGGAGTTTGAGACCAGCCTGAGCAACATAGCAAGACCTCGTTCCTACAATAACTAAAAAAATTATCAGGGCATAGTGGCATGCGCCTGTAGTCCTAGCTACTTGGGATGCTGAGACAGAAGGATCATCTGAGCTCAGGAAGTCGAGGCTACAGTGAGCCATGATTGTGCCAGAGCACTCCAGCCTGGGAGATAGAGTGAGACCTCCAACTCAAAAAAATATATAAAATAAAAAAGAAATCCAGTAATTCATTCTTATCATGCATTCACCATGATAAAAATAACCATGCGGTTTCAGAATGCTTCTCTCTATGGCATTTCACAAAGATTGAATTTTTGACTTCCTATTCAAAGTGTAAGAACTGATTATTAAATCCCTTACATATAAACAAATTCCGTTTGGAGAGCATGTTTGTAAGTCCAGCAAAGTTAGCCTAGGAACCCAACTAACGCATTCTGCTATATAGTGCTATACTGTAATAGGTTTATAATATTTTTAACACAAATAATACATAAAAAAGAAACAAACACAAAAAATAAGGAAAACATTTTTAATCTTACAGTACAATACCTTGAAAAGTACAGTAGTACAATACAGTACAACAGCTGGCACGTGACAATGTACACCAGGCACATGAACTAACTTACGTGATTGGACATGCAAATGCATATTCTGTTTGCATTTTTGAAAGTTTACAACTTGAAGGTTCATATGTAGGAGACTTACTGCACTTCTTTGTTCAGTAAGCATCTGAGGAAAAAGCCTCAAAAAACAGTAAGTGGAGGCCAGGCATGGTGGCTCAGCCTGTAATCCCAGCATTTTGGGAAGCCGAGGCAAGAGGATTTCCTGAGCCCAGAAGCTCGAGACCAGCCTGGGCAACTTGGTGACAACTTGTCTCTACAATAAATCACAGAAACTAGCCAGGCGTGGTGACATGTGCCTGTAGTTCCAGTTACTTAGAAGGCTGAGGCTGAAGGATCACCTAAGCCCAGTAGGTCAAGGCTGTAGTGGCTGTGAGTATGCCACAGCACTCCAGTCTGGGTGACAAGAATAGGACTCCAACTCAAAACAAACAAACAAACAAACAAACAAACAAAAAACAGTAAGTGGAAACACACAGCATCACTTTCTTTTCCTTTTTTTTTTCCTGATTAAACAGTAGTGATGACTTGCCATGTAAATACTGACCACTATCTTTTTTTTTTTTTTTTTTTTTT
>NW_007252941.1:607890-673086 GCF_000164805.1 Carlito syrichta
TTTTAATATATGGGGTACAATTCAGGGTTAGTATACAAATGTTCATTATGCAGGTCCTTGTGATGAGGTGTGCTTTCACTCCCTGGCAGTTTACAACACTGCCAATCCTGTCCCGCCCTCCCCCGGCAGTTTCCCACTACTGCCAATCCCTATCTTATAGTATTATGATGGTTGTTCAAGATCTGCTTATGAGTGAGAACATGTGATACTCAGTTCTTTGTTTCTGTGATAGCTCTCTTAGTATTACAGCTTCTAAGTCCATCCAAGTTGCTGTGAACTTCATAATTTGTTCTTCTTTATGGCTGCATATTTCATTGTGTATATGTACCACATTTTAAAAATCCAGTCCTCTTCTGATGGGCAGCACAGTTGGTTCCATGTTTTTGCTATTGTAAATAATACAGCGTCACTTTCTGAAAAATAGATTGAAGCATATACACTTCTCTCTTCTGAACAGAGTTCCATTTATTAACACAGTGAGTTCTTATTTAATATTTCACAGTTGTCTTGTAAAACAAATATGCCCTCTAAAACGGACTTTAAAAATCTCTTCAGGTATAAATAAAATATCAAATAAAGGAAAAAAGGAATTTACTACAAGTTCAATATCTTCATATTTTGGTAATTGTTTAGGAGAGTTAATTGTTTATTAAAGGAATTGCAAACAAATGCAGTTAAATTTTCAGGGACTAAGTTAAGAAAAGTCAAATGTTAGAGCATGTGAAGTGTTTAAGATGCCCCATCTTTTCCCAATACAGTCATCTGTATGTGAGTCTCAGATGCACCCAGGAGACTTAGGTGCTATCTCTCCTCCCACTTACTCACTTTGCTCAGTTGTTTAGAGAGTCATGGGTCTTACCCAAAGTGATGCCTCAACAGATTATGCCAAAAGGCAGATTATAAAATAAAGATCTTGTTTAAAAATCTGTTCCAAATTTCAACAAGTGTTAATAAGTGTTATATTTTCAAGAGAAAATTAATTAGTCCTGGATCACAAACCCAAGTAGTTGGCTTTCAGTTACTATAATGAAATAGTCTCTGGTTCGTATTTATTTATTTATTTAGAGTGAGAGTCTCACTCTGTTGCCCAGGATGGAGTGCAGTGGCACAATCACAGCTCACCACAGCCTCCAACTCCTGAGCTCAAACGATCCTTCAGTCTCAAACTCCTGAGTAGCTGGGACTACAAGAGTACACTATTACACTTGGCTAATTTTTTAAATCTTCTTGTAAAGACAAGGTCTCACTATGCTGCCTAGGCTGGTCTTGAACTCAAGGACTCAAGTGATCCTCCTGCCTCTGCCTCCCAAAATGCTGGGATTACAGACATGAGCCACTGCACCCCCAACCACCTGATCTGTACTGAAAGAACAGGAAAGTCTTTTTTGTTAAGTAGAATTTAGCTTTTCTCTCCCAGAAAGTTTTCTTTTTACCATAAATTTATTAATGTTATAGCAAATGGTCTTCTTGTGTTATTTGAAAATATTAATTTTTTTTTTTTAAGTGGGAGTCTCTCTCCTTTGCCCAGACTGGATTGTAGTGGCACACACGCTCACGGCCACTCCAGCATTGACCTTATGGGCTCCAGTGATCCTTCCACCTCAGCCTTCCAAGTAGCCGGAACTACAGACGTCCACTACCACCACGCCCGGCTATTTTTATTTTATTGTAGAGACGAGGTCTCGCCAAGTTGCCCGGGCTGGTCTCGAACCCACGGGCTCAGGCAGTCCACTAGCCTCGGCCTCCCAAAGTGCTGGGATTACAGGCTGAGCCACCGGGCCCAGCCGAAAAGATTACTTTTTAAAAAATCGACAGGTTTCATCTCATCTCTTCCCACACCACATCATAAGATATGAACCTGGTAAATTTACTCAGCATAAAAGGTTACATGGTGAGAGGTCTTCCTTCCCTGTCAGTCTAGCCACCTTCTTCACCAACTTCCTTCCCCAGAGTAGTCACTTTTTCCAGTTACTTTACATCATTCTTGAAAAGTTGGAATAATTTAGCTTTTGGTACCCCTAAATTTTATACAGGCATAAATGTGTATATCACTTTTAAAAACACAAATAGAAAGAAACACCATAGTAGTCGTTGTTTCAGGCAAAAATCATCAATAGATGCTCAAGTAATGGACAGGAAAGTATGATGAGTAACAAGATATTTGCACAGTCTCAAATTAACTCCCCACAAGACATTTGGTGTGGATGGAGTTATGTACCTCGCAAATGTATGTGTTAAAGCCCTAACCACCAATGTGACAGTATTTGAGATGGGCTTCTGGGAGGTAATTAGGTTCAGAAGAGGTTATGAAGTGAAGCCCTCGTGATGGGCTCAGTGCCCTGATAAGGAGAGATAATACAGAGCTTTCTTTCCCTCTCTCTCTACCATGTGAAAACAGGGTAAGTAGGCAGCCATCTGCAAGCCAGGAGAGAGTCCTCTCCAGAAGCTGAACCCTGCTGGACCCTGCTAGATCTTGAACTAAAGAACATTAGTGGTGCAATTGAAAAAAAATTAAAGATCTGTAGATTTGTTGACACAATATCATCCATGTGAATTTCCTAGTTTTCATAACTGTACTGCAGGCATATTAACATTTGGAGGCAATTGAGTGGAGGCTAAACAAGAATTCCTTGTACACTTTTTAAAAGTGTGAAATCATTTCAAAAAGAAAAGTAATTTTTAAATTAAAAACACATGTCCACAAAGACACAGACAAAAGCTAAGACATGAGAAAAATTGGAAATAGAACAGCATTCCAGTAACTAAAATGTAATTGTTTAATAAATATTTACTGAATGTCATGGATAGATATGTCCACCTAGTAGTGATACAACAATGAACAAGACAGATTTTCTACCCTCAAGGAATTTGTGTTCTGTTTATCTGCATATATCAACTAAAATTTAACTACAAATAAAGGTAAAATCATCTGTTTGTTACCTCAGCAAATAAAAACATGTAGGCTTGTATCTAAAAAAACCCAAACAAACCACACGTGTTCTGTGTATAGTATTCTTCATCTTTATTTCTCATCTGAAAAATGTCTTGAGGATCATTCCATATCAGTATAGATGCTGTATTTTTAATGGATGTAAAAAGTTCCACTGTATGGGTATATATTTAAGCAATTCCCTCTTCTTGAACACTTGATCTATTTTCTAGTTTTTGCTGCTACAATGCTACAGTTAACATTTTACATCAGATTTTTTGTACACATTGTGAAGCCACTCTAAATGTACAGTAAGTCAGTGGCTCCCTTCCTGTAAGACATAGAATTTATGCCAAGTGAGTGTTTGGGACAGAGTAATGGACATGGCCAAGCCTTTTATTAAATCCGTATTTGAGAAAAATAACACCTTATTTGCTGATACTATAAATTTTCAATGTTGCTGTTGAAATGAACCGACTTTTAATATTGTATTCTATATTGATTGTATGTTCTTTGGCTTTTCCTTCTCTTCTCTCATTTAGGGGTACAAAAAGGTACAGTATTCCAAACTGTACCAATTAAAGTATTTTAAACAGTAAAATTACTTTCTAAATTAAAACTTCCAATGCACTTGTCTACTTGGGGAAGTAAGACTCTAACCAAATCTTTCATGTGCAAATCAGCTGTTTCAAAGCTCTGTATCCTAAAGCATGTGCGAGAGTTCAAGATAAGTTCAATAGTTACATAGCTAAGTAAATCCAAAATGTTGCAGTGAAATGCTAAAATACATTTATCTGCAAGAAATATTGTACTGATAATTGGAAAACTCTGAACTTCATAGAATGAGTATCAATAGAATACACGAACCCTTTTTTCTCCTCCCTGTACTGTAAACATGACCTTGCTTACTCTTCATTTTCTACTTTAACTTACTTCAGTAACTGGTCAAGCAAGGCATTCTGATCCCAAGTCCATGTTTAATGAAAGAGGAGAGTTTTTTGAACTTGTTCTTTCCCTTTTAGAGTGTTCTATGTTGTTGTTGTTTTTTAAATCACTGAAGTACTATGATTTCACAAAGTAATTGACCAATTCCCTTCCACTGTTTAGCTTTTAACAATGAACCTAGAGCAAATATAATACAATAAGCCAATACACATTTGGGTTTTCTGCTGAAGGTCAACTAGAAAGAGCACTGGATGAGGTGGAGAACTGCTATTGGGGGTCCTTTATTTTTTCAGGAAGGTCTTAATGATTGGAGATGATAAGTTTTTAGGAGTCATTTGAATAAAAAATTAGGAAGCTGTATTGGTTTCCTGTGGCTGTTGTAACAAATTACTACAAACTTGGTGATTTAAAAACAACAGAAATTTATTCTCTCACAGTTCTGAAGGCCAGAAGTCTAAGTCAGTTTCACTAGAACAAAATCTTAGGATACATCAGCGGCTGTAGGTGCCTCTCCTAGCTTCTGGCAGCTTCCAGCATTCCTTGGCTTGTGGCTGCAAGTCAATCTCCAGCTCCATGTTCACACTACCTTCTCTTCTGTTTGTGTCAAATCTCCTTTTACCTCTCTCTAGTAAGGACACTTGTGATTGGATTAGGACCCATCCACATAATCCAGAATAATCTACCCATCTCAAGATCTTTTGCTCAATCACATCTGCAATGACCCTTCTTCTGTATATGGTAACAATGACAGGTTCCAGAGACATCTTTGAGGACCGTTATTCAGCCGACTCCAGCGATCTTTCCTTTTTGTGGAGAGTAGCGTTCAAGGAAGCTTGTGATCAAAGTAGGGAACGCAGAGACTGTCACCAACACAAGAGTAAAGAGTGTGTGCTTTTGTTGACGTTGTTTATCAGAGTCTCTAACTGAGGCCCTCAAGGAGAAAGTACTGACTGAGGTAAAATCTGATCGACAGCGGTTCTGGAAGAAATGGTGTAGTCACCAAGGGAAGCTCAGGGATGAGAGATTTCATGCTCACCAACAAGTACTTCCACCTACTTACTTTTGGTTTTCCTAGGATCTACCCTGCCACCGGACTGTCTTAGCCTCCCACGCAGAGACCCAGGCAGAGACAGGCACGGCAACGCCCCACCCATGCTCATCCCTGGTTCTGCTTACTGGATTGCCTTCTCCTTTCACAACTCTGTTTGCATTTCCATCTCGTTCTGCTCTTTCCACCAGATGGTCTGCTTGTTCTTATTATAGCTAAAAAGGATTCAGTCAGATTAAAATAAATCCTCTATAGTCATCACCAAAGTGTTCATTTAAACTTAATGCTTATCTCAAAACCAAGTTTTACATTTGTGACCTTAGTAGAATGTCTTGAGGGGTGAGTGAAGGGGTGAACAGTGACAAAGACAAACTGCTATACTTCCCTTACGCTATTTGAATAAAACTAAGGAGACTAAGCACTATTCCAGGGAGCTAATGATTTTAAGTTCTTTTTACCACTACAACTTGGGTGCTGGATAATATCCTTTAGGTGACAGCCTGAGCACAGTCGCCAATTCTGATGATAAGGGGCTTATAATCAGGAGAACTTGTGGGTTAGCTTCTCTTCTACAGTGTGTTCCAGAATAGTGCACTACCCTGCATTCCGCGTCAGATTTCCTGGGTTCAAACCCCTGCTCTAACATTTAGCAACAATGTGTGTGAATTGCTTCACAGGGATTGTTTTGAGGGTTAAATGAGATAATATGTGTATTAAATAACTGGTGAGGCTATAGTCACCAGTTACTCAATCAAACAATCTCAGTGCTGTTGTGAAGGTATTTTGCAGATGTGATTAAAGTTCATAACTATAAGGGAAATTATTCTCAATAATCTGGGTGGGTCTAATTCACTTAATTGAAATGCCTCGAAAGCCAAGTTGAGGCTTCTCAGAGGAAGAAGAAACTCTGTCCATGGATCCAGCTTCAGCTCATGTCCAAGTGTTCCAGTCTGGCCTTCCCAACAGCCCAGCCTAGGGACTCCCCACAATCACATGAGCCAATTTCTCACAATAAATTTCTTAATATATATTTCCCGTGTTTCTGTGGCTCTGGGTCTCTGGGTGAGCTCTGACTGCTACAATAGTTAAAGCTTACAGAATAGACACAGATACAGAGTAAGGGCTCAGAAAGCTTTTGCTCCTATTTTTGTTGGTAATGGTGGTGGTAGTGGTGATAGTGGTGGTGATGCTGTTGTTACATAACATAAGTTTCTGGAATTTTCCTATACTGTTCTAATTTCCAATATTTTGTCCCATTGACCTCAATACATACTTTTTTTCTTGTTGGCTCATGTGACTCAATATTTCATTAAAAAAATGCAGCTACTAAAAATATTCCACTTAACATACAAAGCAACTCACATCCCAAACCATGTGATACAATTTCCACAGTCCAATAACTAACATGCTTGGCAATAGAAATACATGTTTTAGATAATCATTAGACTAGAGAAATTCTTCAACCCTCGAGTGTTTAGTAAAAATTCTGCATTAGCATTTTTGGGTTTTTTTTTAAGCCTAAAGAATTATGTCCCTCAGTTTGCTCTCCTTGTATTGTAAATACTCTTTCAAATTTATTAATTTTCACCTCTTCCTTTCTTCCTCTGCTATTTTTCATTTAATTTGATTTAAATTCCATAAAGTTATTTGCATGCAGCAATCAAGTCTGTACTAATAGCTTTATTATATCTGTAAACTACTTCAAGTTTGTAACAAGAGCTACACAAACAATTCCTAGATCTCATGAAATTTCTAAGTGCCCCATGCAGATCTGAAGTATATGGTGAGTAGGACAGAAGGTCACAGATCACATTGCTGATTCACTCATTGGTGTAGAAACCTCCACTAAAGGTCTCCGGGCAATAGTACCAAAAGAACAGTAATCATTGGCCTTGATATTGTCATGAGCCATTGCTTGCTAGAAACCAACTTCACTAAAGAAAGCCACAAGAACTTGGTGAGACCTCGCCTCTACAATAAATCACAAAAAACTAGCCGGGTGTGGTGGCATGTGTCTGTGGTTCCAGCAACTTGGAAGGCTGAGCTGAAAGGATCGCCTAAGTCCAGAAGGTGGAGGCTGCGGTGGCTGCGAGCATCCTGCTGCACTCCAGCCTGGGCGACAAGAATGAGACTCTAACTCAAAAGAAAAAAGAAGTACATCAAAGGTTATGAAATCAGTTAAAGGCAAGCTTGAAGAACAGAGACCAGAGTCTTTTATGACAGGGGTCACAGAACAAATTCAGCACATCCTTGAAAATTTCAAAAGTTATCCATTCTTTTTTGGTAAAAACATGAATCCTGATTGCATGGCTGCTCTACTGAACTACCATGAGAAGGTTGTGACTCCATATATGATTTTCTTTAAGGTTGGTTTAGAAATGGAAAAACGTTCACAAATTTGGCAGCTATGTTGGATCTATCACTAGTTATTGTAACTGGCTGCTGCTTGTCATCCACACATCAGACTCAAGGCAAATGGAACTGATGTTATCTTGGACTTTTTGTTTATTTTGACTGTGATTTATTTGAAATGAAGGCATGATTTTTTAAACATCACATAGGTTGTTTAAAAATAAAATGCATTTATACACACAAAGAAAGCACCTACTATGAGCAAAAAGAATGTAACATTTCCTATTCTCATGGAGTTTTGGATGAGAAAGAAATACAAATAACTGTATTAGTTGGAAGATGTTGACAAGTGCTGTCAGGGTGGTTCAGACAAAGTGTGACTCTTAGAAAGGAAATGTTACATCTAGTTGGAATGGGTGATCAAACTGAGAAGAACCTAATGACAGACTGCTTCTGAAATGATTCTTAAAGAATGTCTAGGATTTCAGCAGGCTGGCAAGGAGGTGAGAACCATTTCAGAGAATGAGAATGGTACGTGAGCCCTGAAAGTGACTCACCTCATACATGAGGAAAGGGAGAGCCAGACAAGATTTGCCCAAAGACGTGCAGCAGTTAATGGCAACAGGAACCCTAAGAGAGACCAGAAATCCTAAGGAAGCTGATACCTTTTGCCCACAGCTTCTTCATTTTGTCCACTGATATTACAGGACTTATACCTAAGCGACTGGACCTTTCATTAAAAGGCCATCAAGTCTGACCTCTCATGCTTTATATCCCTTTCCACTCACCCACCCCAGAATTCTTCCATCCATCTCCCTCCTGAGTGGATTCCACACTCCTCCATCCATCTCCCTATCCTTCTCTACCTTTACAGGGCCATCCGGAACTCCCAGGCTGTCTTTACTTTCTCCGAATGGTTTCTTCATCGTCTTCATTTTCATAAGACCTTTCCTTCCTAAGGACATGAGCAAAGGTTGCTTTTTTCCCCCTAACCCATGAACTAAGATCCTGGTTGGTGTCCTCCTAGCTCCCAGTACTATTTTTAAAACTTTCATTTGCCTCTCCTTCTTTAAAATGTCCAGCTCTTCGGAAGCTTATACCATCAGAATGCAATTCACTCACATCCGCCTCCTTGGAGATCACATATAATCAAACTTCTTGTCACTCCCGCACTCACTGGTGACCTTTTCCCCAGTCCTTCACCTTCATGTCTTCACTGCCCTCTGTGACAAGACGACCACTCACATGCAAACTTCTCTAATTTATTCCTCCTTTTTCCTTCCTTCCTATCACCCCGGAAAACCTTCAAACCTGAATAAATTCAACTCTGGCAATTAGATTTTGCTAAAGAATAACATTTAATGCTGCCAACTAGTTCCACCATGACCTCATGACAAACTCACAAATGGATATGTGACACTTGTTAACAACTCTACTTACTCCATTGCTTTTGCTTTCCAACTGCCAACTTTCCTTCTGCTCTTTCACCCAGTCATCCCTGTGTCATCTCAGTCCTTGGCCTTACCTCATATTTACCTGAGAAATTCGAAGCAATTCAGGTGGGGCTCCCTTACCTTCTCACTGGAAAATCTGCGCATTTACTTTATTCTTTCTGTGCCTATGCTCTCTATTTTCTTTCCTCCAGTTACTAGGTAGATGTGCCCCTTCTTCTTAAAAAAAAAACCAAAAAACAAAAAACCCACGTGCTCAACTTGGATCTTGAATGTGTGTTCTCTCACCACCTTCCAATTATGCCCTCTCTCTCCTATATCACCTAATTCTTCCATCCTTCTGAATCAGTCACATCTGATCTAGTTTCTCTTACTATAAACACCACCCTTCCATTCCCCAAGATACCTTCTAGTTATCATCCCATTTCTTTCCTTATCTTTACAGGAAACACCTCAAAAGAGTATAACTCCAGTTTCCACTGTCTTACCTCCCCATCTCATCTCAACCACTCCAATCAAGCTTGGCTCCTCTGTGTTCTTGTTGAGGTCACGTAGACCTCCATGTTGCCAAATCCAATGGATACATCTGTGCCTTCATGCTGAAGCCCTTAGCAACGTTTAATATGATCAATCACTTTTTATTTTCTGAAACACTTCTCTCTCGCCAGGAAAGTTTCACCCCACTCTCCTAATTTTCCTCTTATCTTGCTGGCCTTTCTATTTATTCTTAAACTCTCTTTTTTATACCCCACCTCTGAACTTCGGAGCAATCTTGGATTCTCTTCTTTCTTCTACCTACATTTATTTCTCAGGTGATCTCATCTGAGTCTTTGGTTCCAGTCACTTCCACTAGCAGAGTACTGATCGCTGTCTAGGCCTTTTAGTCCTTAAAGAGACAAGTAAGGATGAACCAGGCAGAAACTAGGGTGCACTCAACCAAGTATATTCCCCACCAAAACAGAGTTCCTAAGGGTCATTCGCACACTCACTTCTCCCCATGCAGAGTGGTCTTTCCCCAGGAGAGGGCATCACACAGACTTATTCAGAGCCATCATTTTTGTTTAACCTTCAAAATCCCATTCTGAAGCTCTTGAAACCCCCTCCTTCCTCCCCTCTCAAGTGATTCTGAATCCAAGATTTTTTGCACTATGTTGGACCCTTATTTACACGGTAAGTTTCATTTGATGATACCTTGCATATGTGTCATTTGCGTGAGGTTTTTATCCCCCACAATCAAAAAATAACTAACTTTTCATATATGGCCCCATGAAATACTAGCAGGGGTTCTATTGTGACACAGAGAAGTCTATCTTTCCAAATGAGTAAGACAGAAAGCTTGGTTTAACAATAATAAGAACTTTAGTCGAGTGTGGTGGCATGTGTCTGTGACCCCAGCTACTTGTGAGGCTGAAGCAGAAGGATCACTTGGGCCCAGGAGTTTGAGACTACAGTGAGCTATGACTGAACCACTGAACTCCAGCCTGGGGGACAGAGGGAGACCCTGTCAATAATAATAATCATAATAAGCACTTTATATTCATGCATACAAACAACACCAAAATCATATTCTTTACTCTGATTTTCCTTTGCAACAACCTATTACTGTATCATATTTCAAAACAAAAGCTAGTTTCCATTGGAAGGGAAAACAGAATAAGTAAAACAATGAAGAAAGGAGTAATATCTGGATTGAACTCTTGCATAGATTTTCCAAATACTGATGTTTGCTGGTACTTTACTATCATGAATCCTGAGCATGAAATTTAAACTTCTTTGGAGATAAAACTAAATACCCAGCAACAAAACAAGCAAAACGCTGATCCTTTCCTGATTCAACTCTGGGTGAATTTCTTTTGCAGCACTTTCCAAATTTGAGTAACATGTCTAGCCATTTTAAAATAGATTGGATTCTAAACTCTCAGGAAAGGCTCAAGTGACAAGTAAACTAAAATAAGGGATGTTTCTCAAAGCATATTCCAATGGAAATTAATGCATTGGGTAGTAATAATGTTCATGACAAAACCTATACTACTTTTGTTTGGGTTATGAATCATTAATTTATGACCTTTAATAAAAACCAGACATTGCCTCATTACTGT
Source organism: Carlito syrichta (assembly GCF_000164805.1). Lineage (NCBI taxonomy): Eukaryota > Metazoa > Chordata > Mammalia > Primates > Tarsiidae > Carlito > Carlito syrichta. Next base: position 618,715 of record NW_007252941.1, read on the forward strand.
CTCGTCCAAGAAGTATCTCTTGCAATGAGTTCTGGTGAGATTTATTTTTCCCTCGATAGGAAGGTATGTGGGTGAAAAATTAGAAATAATACTATTAGATGATCTATTCAGGTCAATATTTATGGTACTATAAGTCTATGGCCAGTAGGTACCAGTTCATGTTTATTAGAAATTCTGAGACTATATAAGAAAGTATTGGGACAGTCAGATTCCTGAGTCTTACTGGCCATTAATAAAGTAGGTACGTAGGAAGTGACCACAAAACAGCTGTTTTTCAACTTTGAGTGCTTAGGAGCTCAAGGTGGATAGGCATTTATTATTCAATACCATATCTGTTTGCTACTTAATCTTTGGGTTTAAAGTATACTCTTGAGTCAGTAGTTCAATTGGGTAGTGAATCATTATAAAGATAGAAATGATCTTTGGTAACCTAAATGTTTTGGAGCCAGGGAAACCTATATTTTGCTCTCAGCTCCGCCTTGGACCAGCTATATGACTTCAGGCAAATGGAATGATTTCTTATCTTCAATTTCTTTTGAAAACCTGAGGGTTAATATGTAATCTTGGTAGACCTATAGTTTGCAAACATGTATGTACAGTGCCTGGTTTCCTTTTTTCTTTTTCTTTCTTTTTTTTGGCAGCTTCTCAACTTTATTAGCCTGGATCTCCTCCCTTTCAACCCAAGGGTCTGGTCATTGGGCACAGTGAGCAGAATTGGGGTTAGACAGGTTGGGCCCTTGCCCCCTAGACAGAATCAGTCCTTGGGACATCTGGGTCAAGGGAATAGAAGGTGGAAAAGTCCAAATGCTGTCGCATCAAGTGTGACCAGCAGCCAGCCAGGCCACAGCAGGTAGATGGGCACTATGGTCCTCTTCTAGTGAAGGGTCCACCATGGCAGTGTTTCTTCCAACAAAGCTGCTGCAGCCATTTGACGATTATAGCCAGAAATTGCTACACCCACCACTCACACAGGTAGGCACAAAGTTCTGCAGCAGGGGACAGGGGTCCTCTCCACATACTGCATAGGCCTTGGCTCACTCTCACTGGCTGGGCCACCATCTGGCTGCTGCTTCACTACTGCTAAGCTTTGGACACAAAGCAGACATCCTCCCGTGGGTACAGTGCTTGCCTTCTCATGTATGTTAGTTCCCTTCCCTTGAAAAATTTTACATCTGGAGTTAGTGGCAGATTCCAATCACACCACAACTGGTCATGGATTCACTTAGGTATCCACTAGAGTATTTGCCTACATGTTGCCTCCTTAGAGACAAAAAGATGACAAGGTCTTTGGAGCTCAAGAATGAAGCAATCTCCATCTAATGGCCCTTTCATGGCTAGAACTCACAGCTTGCACATGGCTTTGAGCTAAAATAATAAATAAATAAATAAATAAATAAATAAATAAATATATATATTGAGTTGGAGTCTCACTCTGTCGCCCAGACTGGAGTGCAGTGGCCACTCCCGGCCACCGCAGCCTCAACCAGCTGGGCTCCAGCGACCCTTCCGCTCAGCCTTCCAAGTAGCTGGAACTACAGGCGCGTGCTACCATGCCTGGCTAATTTTTTGATTTATCGTAGAGATGAGGTCTCGCCAAGTTGTCCAGGTGGATTTCGAACCCACGGGCTCAGACAATTCACTCACCTCAGCTTCCCAAGGCACGGGGTTACAGTCTGAGCCACCAAGCCCGGCAATAATAAATATATTAAAGCCTTTCTGATAACTAAGTAAAGTCTGTGAGTCTAGCTAGGTTTTTAAAATTAGATTTAGATTTCTAACATGAATCGAGTTCACTAAAGTGTCTGCTCCAGAGCAAAGGGAAGGAAGTGGTTATCTCAGCTGAAAAAAAACAATGATGATGAGACTGCAGGAGAAAAGATGAGAGCAGAGCAAGCACAAATTCTATCACAATGTTCTTCTGGCTTCACGAATAAGCACACAGTAAATGCTACACTAGCCACAACAATGGCACTTCTAACCCAGGGTTCAGCTCTGAGCAGTCTCCTGCATGACTGCTCTCACTGACATGATATGAAAGGATCAGGAAAGAAATCAACTAAGTGGGGTCCTGGTTTGAATGGTACCCAAAAATAAATTCTAGCCAAGTCAAATATTTAATTATATAAAATTACTGGAAAATCTACAGAGGCAAGTATTCTTATTTTGTAGCCAAACTGACACCAAAGATAATTTTATGTTTTAAGTCATAACTAGACTTGGATACATACAATTTTAAATTGTATTTATGGCAAATTTATAAAAAAATAAAAGACAAATGACAAACTTAAAAAAGTATTCATAACATATATGAAAGGCAATGAGTCATTAACACTAAAATTTAAAGTACTTTTTAAAATAAATATGAGAACATGAGCATATCAATAAAAAAAAGACAAAGAGGATCAATAGAAAATTTACAAAAGGAAAAAATTAAAAGAGCTAGTATCAACTTTTAAAAGTGAAACTTTACTACTATTCAAATATATGCAAATTAAAGCAATTAGATAACATTGTACCTATCAAATTTGCCAAGATTTTTAAAAATCTTAATACAGAACAGACAAGGGTATAAAAAGTAAACAGAGCCGGGCTCGGTGGCTCAACCTGTAATCCCGCGCCTTTGGGAGGCTGAGGTGAGTGGATTGCCTAAGCCCGCGGGTTCGAGACCCGCCTGGGCAGCGAGACCTCATCTCTACAATAAATCAAAAAATCAGCCGGGCGTGGTAGCGCATGCCTATAATTCCGGCTACTTGGAAGGCTGAGGCGGAAGGATCGCCGGAGCCCCAGCAGGTCGAGGCTGCGGTGGGCGGAAGCGGCCACTGCACTCCAGTCTGGGCGACAGAGTGAAACTCCAACTCAAAAAAAAAAAAAAAAAAAAAGTAAACAGCAATAATTTCTGAAGGTGGGGAGTGTGGCAAAGTTACTAAAAGGTTAAAAATGTTCCATGCTTTAGACTCAACAAATAATACATTTTAATGTATTCAAATTAAGAATATATTCAAATAATATATTTTAAATCAGGGCTGTGCACAAAATTTTACCTTTTTATAAAAATGTTCAAAATTCAATATTTATAATAACTTAAAACTGAAAACAAGTGCTCCATAATAGAGGATCTCTAATTAAATTATGTAACATCCCTACAACAAAGCTGTATGCATCCATCAAGATGATTTTATGGAATAATATCAAACAACATATATTAATAATTGGTTATTAAGTGAAAACAAGCTATAAGACGGTATGAACAGCATTCTTTTATACAGGAAGATAAGAAAAAGGAAGGGAAGGAAGAAGGAAGGGCAGAAAGGAGGAAGAGAAAACACCAGTACTGATAGTAGTTTACTCTGGATTGCAGAAATTTGGGTGCTTCTTTTCAATTTTCTTTGCTCTTTATAATTATCTGTATTTCTGACAATGTATGTGAATAAGTATGACAATTATGGAGCTATTTTTAAAGAAAAAGTAGTTTGTCCAAAAGCTCAATCAATTTTGAAAAGCGGAGAAAAATAATAACTCAAGGGAAAAGATTAGAAATCTATAAAATATAGACTATTCCTCCAACAAATATCTAGAGGAAATTTTGTGTGTGTGTGCAGGATTCTTACTCTGTCGCCCAGGCTGGAGTGCAGTGGCACGCTCATGGCCACCTCAGCCTCGGCCTGTTGGGCTCAGATGATCCTTTCACTTCAGCCTTCCTAGTAGCTGGAACTACCGACACACACCACCATGCTCAGCTAATTTTTTGATTCATTGTAGAGACAAGGTCTCATCAAATTGCCCAGGCTGGTCTTGAACCCTTGGACTCAGGCAATCCTCTTGTCTCTGCCTCCCAAAGTGCTAGGATTACTGGCGTGAGCTGCCATGCCTGGCCAGAGAAAGTTTTTAAACATGTTTTGTGAAAAATTGTATATGACTCATAATAGCTACATAATAATGATACGATTTTTTTTTTTGCATGAAGGGTTTTCCAGCGAAAACCAGATAATCTGCTAGACAAATTCTAAAGTGCTGTAACAGTATCATAATAATATTAATAAATGTTTTACTATTAATAAAGTCATTTCAAACTGACTTTATTGCTTTTATAGATGTAACTGCTAAAGTTGATGATCAAAAACTTGTTACAGATACCATGTAAGTAGATTTTTGCAAAGCATTTGGAGTTTCTCATAATACTCTTTGGACAAGATGATAAAAGTAAACCTAAGTGGATTATACATTTGCTACGCAATCCAAATACTCAGGAGACTTAAATACTTATGTATTTAATAACTACTCCTATAGAGTTTCCTGCATGCCAGTCACTGTTTCAGAAACATGAAAGGCTTCAGGCTCAGCCTGGTGACTGATGCCTATAATCCCAGCACTTTGAGAAGCCTAAGTAAGAGGATTGCTTAAGGCCAGGAGTTCAAGACTGCCTGGACAACAAAAGCCAGACACCCTCCATCGCTACAAAAATAAAAAATAAGAAAGACATATTAAAGACTTCATAAATATTAAATTACTTGATTCTCCTAATAATCACAGGAGATAAAATCCTATCTTATCTCCTATGAGATAAACTTTCTGTCTACAGAGGACGGGTTAGGTAACTTGCCCAATGTCAGAGAACAAGTAAATGGCACAGCCAATTCAAGCCCAGGCAGCCTGTTCCAGAGTGGGTGTCCCTAACCACCATAGCATCTTTTTTTCCTCTCTTTTTACATTCTTATCAGCCCTACAGATGAAAGGCCTCAAAAACTGGGTTAAGCCTCAGAATTGTTCCTCTCCAAGGAAATCTTTAGTAAAAGGTGAAAGATGTATATGATCTGAAGAGAAACCTTGTTAAAAACTTAATAAATTTTACAAGGTAAATTTTAAATTTTATATTTACGTCCATAAAATATGACATGGCATGTCAATATAGAATGAAAGGGAGAGATTGATACTTCCCCCCCCAAAATTTTTGAATTTATTTCAGGTCCAAAATAACAATAATATAGTGGCTAAGAAAGCTAATAAACCAGGCTTCACTAATAAGGATGATGTAAAGGAGAGAAACGGAAGGAAAAAGAACTAGATCTGCTGTTGCCTACCGGGTGCCAGGTAATTTATGTATAATATCTTATTTTCTCTTAATTAAAACACTTGGAGTTAGATATTTGTGGTAGATTGAATGCATTATTGACTCCAGTAACTTCCCTGTCTTTACATGCATTGCAATGTGACTTTTTTTTTTTGAGTTGGAGTCTCACTCTGTCGCCCAGACTGGAGTGCAGTGGCCGCTCCCAGCCACCACAGCCTCAACCTGCTGGGCTCCGGCGATCCTTCCACCTCAGCCTTCCAAGTAGCCGGAATTACAGGCATGCGCTACCACGCCCGGCTGATTTTTTGATTTCTTGTAGAGATGAGGGCTCGCCAAGTTGCCCAGGCGGATCTCGAACCCGCGGGCTCAGGCAATCCACTCACCTCAGCCTCCCAAAGGCACGGGATTACAGGCTGAGCCACCAAGCCCAGCTGCAATGTGACTTTTTAACTATCTCACTCCCATCAATGATGAAATCTTGAGCCAGGTGTGTTGGCCCATGTCTGTTATCCTAGCACTTTGGGAGGACAAGGTGGGAGGATCCTTTGAGCCCAAGTGTTTGAAACCAGTCTGGCCAAAACGGTGAGCCCTTGTCTCTACAAAAAATAAAAAACCAAAAAAATTAGCCGGATATGGTGGGACGTGCCTATAGTCCCAGCTATTCAGAGACTGAGATAGAAGGATCTCCTGGGTCTAGGAGGTCGCTGCTGTGGTGAGCTGTGACTGGGCCACCACACTCCAGCTTGGATGACAGAGTGAGACTCAGACTCAAAAAAAAAAAGTGGAATCTTCATCTTAAATCTGGACTGAATTTGCATTGGCCAAAAAAAAACTCAACCCAAGTGATATTGTGCCAGTTCTGAACCTGCCTCGCAAGACTATCTCACTCCACCCTCCCGTTCTTGGAACCCTGCTAATCTTCATATGAGCAAACTTGCCCAAGTCCATGAGTTGGAGACCAACCTGGGTAACTTGGCGAGACCTCATCTCTACAATGAATTTAAAAAAAAAAAAAATTATCCAGGTGTGGTGGCACATGCCTGTAGTTCCAGCTACTTGGAAGACTGAGTTGGAAGGATCGCCTGAGCCCTGCAGGTCGAGGCTGCGGTGGCCATCAGCGTGCCACTACACTCCAGCCTGGGCGACAGAGTGAGACTCTGACCAAAAAAGAAAAAGAAAATGAGTGATGTGTGTGAGGAGGGAGGCTGGGGGAAGGGGAAGGTAAATGTATAAAATATGTTTCTCTGTCATCAATTTTACATTCAGCTACAAACACTCCACACTAAAGAAGGTTTGTGTTCCCAAAGTTAGATCTCTAGTAACGGTGGTCTCCCTGCCTGCCCACTTTTTCATGGCTACCCCGGGGAGAGCAATATAAAGTCTAGGTGGTGTCATCTACTTTGTGGCTTCTGATCCAGTGTCCCTTCTGAACTTCTGGACCAGGACTGGTTCTGTCACATTCCACTCTTATGCTGTCTTTTCCCCTCAAGAGTCTCATTGCTTTTTTTTTTTTTTTTTTTTTTGACATTTAGGCGTGGACAAAGCCTGTTCAGTCTATAACATCTTTGAATATCTGGAAACATACACAGCAATATTGGTGCCTTTCCCTAACAAGGCTTTGGGCTCTTTATGTAAATTGCACACCCATTTCTAAAAACCTCCTCACTCACTTATCAACACAGCCACTACTAAATGATTGGGGTTCACATGTGCTTCTTTCTGCTAAACAACCCCTTCAGCCATAGGTTTCCAAACCACTTCAGTCTTAGCTCCCCAAGACCCAAAACCCAGAATGATATATGAATATAAATATTCACATGTGTGATATGATATACTGAGGTGCCACAAAAATGTATACACATTTTAAGAGATATTATTGATGTATTACTTTTGGTTTGCTGTAGTCAGAAGTGTTTGGACGCTGATGGTAACTACTCTGCGCACTCTTGTAATGCCAAATGTCACTTGTATTTATCTTCTGTTATTGGTATATATTGAGTATTACAATTTTAATACAGTTTTTTTCCTTTCTAAAAATGTGTATACTTTTTTTGACACCCTTTGTATATAGGGGTGGTTTGTTTGCATCTGGTAAATCCTGAAGGCCGGTCTCTAATTCATGTGACCTCTGTTTAATCTTAGAACCAGAAATAACCAAATACATATCTCTTCCTGAACAAGATAGCAGTACCTTCTGGGGCCTGGGTATTTCTCAAGCCCAACCCTTGCATTTCCCAACTTGCCCGTCCTGTGGCTACCATGAATAAAAAGTAATTGGAAGACAAAGAAAGGCAATAGTAGCAAAGACCATTTAGAACAAGATGCAGGCATGGAGGACCTGAAGGAGGGGTGTGTGTGTGTAGGAGATAGATGTGAGATAGTGAACTCTCATTACAGAAAAGTTTTGACTTGGGGGCAGATTTTTTCTTGTAGCGAGGGCAGTTATATCAGATTGATGCTAATGAAATTTAAGTTTTAGGCCTCTCGCATCCAAGGTCCTGGGAGAGACTCTAGAAATTTTACTGTATAATTTATACTTTTTTCGTTAAAGGAGATTTAGCTCATCCAAATTGTATGCTTTAAGACTCTACAAAACATAGATCAACCCCTGCTTCTAGCATTCTTTTTTAGAGTGGTTCTTATTAACTCAGAGACCAATCCCAGTCAGAACTATGACTAGGCCAGGTATAGTTGCTCATGCCTGTAATCCTAGCACTTTGGGAGGCCAAGACAGGAAGATTGCTTGAGCCCAGGAGTTTAAGACCAACTTGGGCAATATAGTGAGGTCATATAAAGAAACTAAGACTGAACTGGTGGTTGAAGGGGCTGTTTAGTGAGAAGAGCCAAGCAGTAGCTTCTGGCAGCCCACTTTGGGCCAAAGATGCATAAATAATTTTTATCTCACATGCAAACTCCCATCAATTGGTTGTGACTGTGTTGAGAAAGATTCTGAAGCCAGATCTAGGACACTTGAGAACCATAAACAATTGTCAAACTAATCCTGATTTGAATTTGGACTCCATATTTATGGCCTATGATGGAAGCTGCAGTAATAGTGACCTTGATTGAGTTTAGTACAGTGTGTTTATTGCAGAAAAAAACCAAAAAGCTCAACAAGATGTCTTTTTCTGGAATAACTGTCCTTCAGAAAACATAAAGTAATTCTTTCTACCTGACTTCATGAATTATGCAAGATGTTGGTAATATAGTTTGGATACTTGTCCCTCCAAATCTCATGCTGAAATGGAACCCCCGGTGTTGAAGTTGGGGCCTAGTGGAAGGAAAGAAGAGGAAATTTAAATGCAGACTCACACAGAAGGAGGTCATAGAAGCATGAAGACAACCATCTACAAGTCAAGGGGAGAGGCCTTGGGAAAAACCAGCCCTACCTGCAGAGTTGAATTTCTGTTGTTCAAGCCACCCAGTCTGTGGTATTTTGTTATTGTAGCCCTGGAAAATGAAATCACTGTGTTTGCAATATCCCTTTGGAATTCTGTTCTTTTTTTTCAGTTTATTATTATTTAAAATTTTTTTTATTTTAAAGATGTGGGGTACAATTCAGGGTTAAGTATATAAATTTTCCTTATGCAGGTACCCTTGTTGATGAGGTATACCACCCTCCCCTGGAGGAATTTTATTCTTATCAATATACTTGGAGGTTTTGTATATTCCCTGTTTTTGTCTCATATTTATTGAAAAATTCTTACTTCATTTTTCTCAGTTTTTTTTTTCTTTTACCATTCAAGCTCTGAACAGAACATTTAACAGTGGCAATTTTTGCCATAATCCAACCTGACTCAATGATCTTTCTATTTAAACTGCCAGCAAGATTTATTGAGAAGCCAGTGAAAAAAGGACAACTCAAATTAATTTTACCCAAATGCACAGGAGTCTAGAAAAATGTTGCTGGAGAGGGAATAGCAGGGTAGGCTATAAAAGCACAGGTTTATCATGGAAGGGGGTGTTTTGATCTATGTTTTGAATCACATGGTTGAGTTTAGTACAGTGTGTTTATTTCAGAAACAAGATGGTAAATTTCAATAATCATTTGGTGCATGTCATAATCATCAGTAGAGTTAGCAAATGGAGTACACTGTGGCCTTCACCTTCAAAGACTGAGATGACAGGGATTTAAAAAAAAAAACCACATTTTTGATTATCCATAATTCCATTAACCAAAGTTCATTTACAATTTACTCTTAGGAGAAAAATTTGTAATAACAAAAAAGCAAACATGTAAGGTATTTTCTTTAAAAAAATCAAATATCTGGAGTGCTGTATTGTCTGTGATTTTGTGTAAATTTGGGCCCATCTCATATATCTTTTACATCTTTGTCCAAACATCTGTTTAAGATGAATTATTGGTTAGAATTAGGATTCTGAGGTGATGCAAATCTTCAATTATCAAAAAATTTTTAAATTTATTTTATTACTTATTTATTTTTTGTAGAGATGATGTCTCACTATGTTGTCACTATGATGTCTCACCAGGCTGGTCTGAATTCCTAGGTTCAAGTGATCCTCCCACTTTGGCCTCCCAAAGTGCTAGGATTACAGACATGAGCCACTGCACGCAGTTCAATCATCACAAATTGAGTTCATTTAATTTTGCTGACTCTATCGCATTTATGAAGGCAAGGAAGTGAAATGATTAGGTGTGAGAGTTTCTGCAGCAAGGGTAGAAACAAATGACAATTCTTATTTAAATGTCACCTAAACAGAAACTCCAATGAGTAAGACCCAGCCCTTAAAAATAAAGGCATTTTTTTTCCGTGGTTCTGGTTTCATTAGCAATAACCCTTTAAAACCAGTCTTCGATATGTAAATATTGACCTTTTGGCTTTCAAAACGTTTCTTATACTTTAAATGGGCTAGTGAAAACATAATTTTTTTTGCATTGTTGAAATTTTGTTTGATATTAAAATACATTCTTAATAAATGTGGTTGTTATCATATCATATCATTTTAAAGCACATTTCTTGCTTTATTTTTTTTTTTGCTAATGACATTACTTGCTGTTTAATTTCTGTTTATTTTAGACTATAGAAATGATGTCAGACAAAAAACAAATTCAAGTGATTTTCTTATTCAAATTCAAAATGGGTTGTAAAGCAGTGGAGACAACTCACAACATCAACAACTCATTTGGCCCAGGAACTGCTAACTTCAGTGCAGTGGTGGTTGAAGAAGTTGCAAAAAATCATATACAAATAAAAGGGGCATTATTTCAAGAGCACTAGGACTAAATTAAACTTAAGTGAATTCCAATACTTGTAATAATGTAACTCAAAAACAAATCTAGTCTTAACAAAAGCTCCAATAACTAAAACTACATTAACAGGCACAATGAACAGTGTAAACACTGTTAATGGGCACCAAGTTTAATAGGGCAGACAATATTTCCTTCTGCATTCACACTTATTCAACTACATTATTTTTTAAAATGGTACTGCTTAAGCTATGAATGTTTTACAAAAAAAAATTTGTTAAATAAATATGGCAAATGCTAAAAATCTAGCTAGATAATCATGCAAGATACATAACCAGGACAAACTCAAATATATAATAAAGGCAACTTGCATTCAAAATGAACACTATCTTTATATTTTATTAAAAGGGCAAACATCATGAATTAACCCAGCTGCTTACTTGAATTACAAAAGGTTTTTTCAAAGCATATTTTCAAGTATCCTCTTTCAGAAGAGGAGTTTTATAGTCTGATGTAAATGTCCTCATTTTACCTTTCTAATTGAAATGTTACGTCTCCTGTTAAACTATGGGAGCTAAGAAGCACCAGACATCATTGTGTGCACAGATCCTCTGCACAGTGAATGAATGGAACAGAGAAGAGTGAGTGCTGTGAGCAGTGGGAAACTGAAGCCGCGGACTTCCAGTGTGTGCTATCTTGACCTTTGCGATAAACTACACTTAGATATGTAATTTAAAAAAAAAAAAAAAAGAAGAACTTGCAAAGGAGAGAGAGCCTTGAAGATGAGGAGTGTTGTGGCCGGCTGTCAGAAGTTGACAATGACCAACTGAGAGCAATCATCGAAGCTGATCCTCTTACAATTACAGGAAAAATTGCAGAAGAACTCAATGTCTGCCATTCTTCATCGTTAGGCATTTGAAGCAAACTGGAAAAGTGAAAAGGCTTGATAAGTGAGTGCCTCATGAACTAACCGAAAATCAAAAAAATTGTTGTTTTGACATGTCTTCTCTTATTCTACACAACCACCATTTCTTGATTGAATTGTGACGTGTGATAAAAATTGGATTATTACTATTTTTTCAGTTAGAGTCTCACTCTGTCACCCAGGCCGAAGTGCAGTGGCACGCTTACAGCCACTGCAGTCTCCGCCTGCTGGGCTCAGGTAATACTTCCACTTCATCCTTCCAAATAGCTGGAACTACAGGCATGCGCCACTACGTCCGGCTAATTTTTTGATTTATTGTAGAGGTGAGGTCTCACCAAGTTGCCCAGGCTGGTCTTGAACCCATGGGCTCAGGCAATCCTCTCACCCCCGCCTTCCAAAGTGCTGGGATTATAGCTGTGAGCCACCATACCCGGCAAAAAAGTGGATTTTATCTGACAACCGGTGATGACCAGCTCGGTGGTTGGACTGAGAAGACGCTCCAAAGCACTTCCCAAAGCCAAACTTGCACCAAAAAAGTGTCATAATCACTTTGTGGTGATCTGCTGCCAGTCTGATCTGCTACAGCTTTCTGAATCCTGGTGAAACCATTACAGCCGAGAAATATGCTCAGCAAATTGATGGCCCACTTTTTCTCCATGATAACGCCTGTCCAGAGGTTGCACAACCAATGCTTCAAAAGTTGTATGAATTGGGCTACAAAGTCTTGCCAACCAACTACCACTTCTTCAAGCATCTCGACAACTTTTGCAGAAAAAAATGCTTCCACAACCAGCAGGATGCAGAAAAGCCTTTCCGAGAATTCATTAAATCCCAAAGTGTGGATTTTTACACTACAGGAATAAACAAACTTATTTCTCATTGGCAAAAATGTGTTGATTGTAATGATTCCTATTTTGATTAATAAAGATGTGTTTGAGCCTGGTTATATGATTTATGGTCCAAAACCACAATTACTTTTGCACCAACCTAATATTAAAGACAATGAATATTTTTTAAAAAAAAGACTTTTCCAGGAAAATATGACTCTCAACCAATGGCATCTCTCAATCCAATGAACTACTGGGTAATATGTCATTTGCAGGGGGTCTTTTCACCATGGATGTGGCAACCTCCTGGTCTGAGCCTCCATTTTCTCCTGCCTGGATAACTGCAATATCTTCCTAGAGAGTCTCCTGTTTATCCTCTTGGTCCTCTGTAGTCTGTGCTCAACAAAACAACCATGTAACAACTTAAAATACATGTGTCATTTCATGTTTCTCCTTATCTCAAATCCCCAAGATGCTCCATCTGACTCAGAGTAAAAGCCAAACTAACAATGATCTACAGGGCCCTCCACGACCTGCCCTACCCTTCTGTCCCTTACCTCCCTGGCTCGGCTTATCCCTCTCATCCCCTAGATGGCTCTACTCCAGCTGCACTGACTTCCTTGCTTTCCTCAATCCTGTGAGACCTGTTCCTTCTGTCTGGAAGACTCTTTCTACAGTTCTTTACATGACTCTCTCCCACATGCCTTTTGGATCTTTGCGGAAAGTCCTGTGTCATCCTCTCATGGAGTCTTTTCACTCTCTTTAAAATTGCTGCCATCTCTCTAGTGGCACACCACATTCTCTGCTTTGTTTTTCTCTGTCATTCTCATGACCGTGTGACTTACTCTCTACTTACTTGTTTATTGTCCTTCCTCCACTAGGATGTCAACTCCATGAAGGCAGGGATTTTAGTCTCTTTTGTTCACTGAATAAAATCCTGTTTGGCTCATAGTGGAGTCAATAAATATTAGATTAATAAACAAAGGTCTGATGAGGACTTTTTTTTCTAGAAATTTATTTACCTATTTGCCAAAGGAGCCGACAAGAGACCTCACAAAGAAGCTAAATGAAATTCTAATGATGGGTAAAGACCAAGTGAAACAGAATAGAACATAGCATTCTAATTTCATCTTGCATTCTGTGAGACTTGACAATAATATATAAGAACTGAAAGAAATAGACTAACATTTTCATAGTCATATCTCTTTCTATATATTGAGGCATGAAAGAAACAAGTAAGCTACAAAACATTCTCTTCTAAGGTAATGATTCTCTTCTTTCTTCCTTTTTTATTTGTTTGTCTGATCTTATATGTTATAAAAGTTAATGACTGTCCATTTAGAGATAGAACATTTTCTAGGGTTTGGAAAGTAAAAACCCATTGATGTCTTTATGTGCTGCTGTTGAACAGATTTTTAAATGAGAAAGAAGTTTAATTACTTGAGTTTTGTCATCTCAGTCATCTGCTGATTACAGCTGTTCCTAGGAAGTGGATTCGAATATAATTTTTTCCCTTTCTCCTAAAAATCAAGACCTGACATAAAAATAGCTGTTGCTAATTTGCAGATGATGATTTCAGCATTTTACCATTTTGGCTCTCCAATTACTTATAGTCTTACAGAGGAGAGGTTTATCGGTTCATTGGCAAAGGTAAATAAAGCATTTAACCAGAAGGAAATGATGGAGTAAGAACTTATATATGCTTTCAAAGGGGGGTAACCTGCTTCCTTTTGATGGGTACCAAAAGATATGATTCCTCTTCTGATAATGATGTAGAATACCTGAGTTCCTCATGGTGTATATTTTTGATCTTACCATCACCTACTTTATGTCTATCAAAAGCCTGGGTGGGAGAAGTAAAATATAAAGACATCTGAGCAAAGAGCAAGGGAAAGCAGAGAGAATTTGTGCATTAATAATTTTTGATCCCTAATACAAGCACACTTTTTGGCAAATTGTGTTTCCTCTTTTGCTGCAGCTGCCAGGAAACTCCAAGCCATGTTTATTAATAATTGTAGTAACTAAATTAGTACTTGAGGCTAGCACATTTATTCCTTCAGATACTCATGGCTTTGCTTTTCTTTTACATTTTAATTGCTTTATTGTGTCTATCTGTGGTGAGCACATTCAAGTCCTTTTGTAAAAGACAAAAATTATGAAAAAATAGAATTTTATTTTTATCCGAATGGCTTCTTTGCCCCCATTTTACTTTCTTCCTATTCCAATACCAATAGGCTAATACAAATTTGAGATGACAAAAAAATAGAGAAGTTGCTTTAAAAAGTGCATTATGGTCTAAGTCTATGTAACTAACAGAAGCCTTTTATTAATAGAATTCTAATACTGAATTGCTGAATCATGAAAACAATTGTAAACAACAAATTTAAGTTTTTATGGCCTGAAGGAAATTATTAAAACACACAAATAAAACAATATCAGAAAATTACGGAGTGACTACAATGTGGTGTTCTTATATTTGCAAATAAAAGGATACTGGATCCTTTTATTTGCAAATATAAGAACATCACATTGAGCAAAATGGTCTTGTCAGAAGGGCTCGTCTGTTTTGGCCACTTTTTCCCCAGGGTCTGGTATATAGAACATACTCAGTGAATTTGTTCAATGACTATTGAACAAATATAATGTACTATATATAATGTGTTTATAAGTTGTACATATGGAATTAAGCCTAATCTCAGGTGTATTTCTGAATGGAATAGGGGCTGGATAGTGGGGGCAGGAAGGAAATAATGGTGAGGTTTCTTTCCAGAATCTACATAGTTAACATTTTTGGTAGTCTTCATTTTTTTTGGTAAATCTAGACTTCCATTTGGTATTATTTTTCTTCTGCCTGAAAGAGCTCCCTTAACATTTTTTAGTAGGGTAGATTTGCTGTTGGTAAATTCTTTCAGATTTTTGTATGTCTGAAAAAGTATTTTTTGCATATAGAATTCTAGGTTGGCAGATTTTTTTTCTTTCAATGCTTTAAAGATGTTTCCCATTGTCTCTTGGTTTTGTTGTTTATGGCAAGAAGTCTGCTGTCATTCTTATCTTTGTTAATGTGTCATTTTTCACTGACTTCTTTTTTAAAATTTCTCTTTATCATTGGCTTTAAGTACTTTTACAACAATGTGACTTGGTATGGTTATATTGATGTTTCTTACACTTAGAGTTTGTTGAATTCCTTGGCTCTGTAGTTTTAGTTTTTATCAAATTTGGACATTTTCAGTCATTATTTCTTCAAATAAGATTTTAGTCTCTCATCTCTTCTTTGGTACTTTATTTGTGTAGATATGAGACTGCTTGAAGTATTCCCACAGATCACTGATAACCTGCTCATTTCTTTCCCTAGTCTTTTTTTCCTGAGTTTTATTTTGGATATTGCTATGTTTTCAAGTTCACTAATTATTACTTCTGTGGTACCTAACCTGATGTTAATCTCTTTTAGTGTGTTTTTCAGGCCAGATGTGATGGCTCATGCCAGTAATCCCAGCACTTTGGGAGGATCCCTTGAGGCCAGGGGTTGAGACCAGCCTAGGCAACATAGCAAGATGTTGTCTCAACAAAAATAAAAAATAAAAATTAGCCAAGCATGGTGGCACATGCCTATAGTTCCAGCTGCCCAGGAGGCTAAGGTAAAAGGATCACCTGAGCCCAGAAGGTCAAGGATACAGTGAGCTGTTGTGCCACTGTACGCTAGCCTGAACAACAGAGTGAGACTCTGACTCAACAAAACAAAACAAAACAACAAAAATACAAAAACTCTTCCCGTGTATTTTTCATCCTACACATTATATTTTTATACAGAAGTTTCTAGTATATATTTTTAGTCTTGAAGTTTCATTTGAGATCTTTTTTATCTCTAAGTTACTACTTGATATTAATCATATCACAGTCCTCTGACTTCTAGAACATGTGGAATATGGTTTTAATAGCTGTTCGAATGTCCTTGTCACCCATTCTGTCATCCATATCATTTCTGGGTTGCAATGGATTCATTTTTTTCAATGATGACTCATATTTTGCACTCCTGGTTTTATGGGTTGGATTGTGTTCTCTCCCAAGCTAACTCATATGCTGAAGTCCTAATCCTCAGTGCCTCAGAGTCTGACCTTATTTGGTGATAGGGTCTTCACATTGTTAATCAAGTTACAATGAGGTTTTTAGAGTGGGGTCTAATCCAATACTGCTGATGTCCTTATAAAAAGGGAAAATTTAAAGACAGACCCACATACACAAAATGTTCCATGTGAAGAGACACAGGAAGAAGACAGTCAACTATAGGTCAAGGACAGAGGCCTGTAGCAGATCCTTCATTTTCCTTCATTTCTCAGAAAGAACCAACCCTGCCAACACCCTGATCTTGAACTTCTAGCCTCCAGAACTGTGAAACAATACATTTCTGTTGTTTAAGTCACCCAGTTTGTGGTACTTTGTTACAGCAGCCCTAGCAAATTAATGTACCTGGAAAGTTTTGGTTGGATACAGAATTGATGAGTTTTACCTTGTTGGGAACTGGATATTTTTGTATTTCTTTCTTTTTTTTTTTAAGTTGGAGTCTCACTCTGTCACCCAGACTGGAGTGCAGTTGCATGCTCACAGCCACCGCAGCCTCCACCTGCTGGGCTCAGGTGATTCGTCCACCTCAGTTTTCCAAGTAGCTGGAATTACAGGCATACACTGCTATTTTTGTGTTTCTATAAATATTCTTGAGATTTGTTGTGGGGCACAGTTAAGTTATTTGAAATAGTTTGATTTTTTCAGTTTTGCTTTTAAATTTTTTCTTGGCATTTATTCTGGGACATAGTTAATTGACTTGTATATAGTTAGATTCTTTCAGTTTTGTTTTTAAGTTTTTCTAGTTGGGAGCAGAGCAGTATTTTGTCTAGGGGTAATTTTGCTCCACTAAACAGGCCATATCCTTCCAATTACACTATCTTATGCCTCATTAATTATGAGGTCTTTACTCTGGCTAGTGGGAGCAGGAACTGTTTCTGGCTTTGTGTGAGCTCTAGGGATTGTTCTTTCTAATCCTTTTGGGTGGCCATTTCCCAGGCTGTGGATAGTTTCCTCACATGTATATGCTAATCATTATTGATCATGTGCTGATTAGACTTGAGAGAAGCCCTCAGCACATCTCCAGAGTTCTTTCTTCTCTGGTGTTTTGTCCTGCAAATTCTTGCTGCTTTAGCCTTCCTGGACTCCAACTCTATCTTTTTAACTGATAGAAATCACTGGCCCCAGTCGGAAAGGTTCAGTTTTTTTCCATGTATCTCTCACATCTGCCCATCAGGCTAATCTGGGCATGATCTCATGGCTATGGCTAAGGAACATGGTTGGAAAGAGAGGAAGTGCAGTCGCCAAAGTGAATTATATGAGTGATGCAGACTCAAGAGATGGAGACATACAGGACTGAGATTATTCTTGTCATTAATCTATATAACCAGTTTTATTATCTTCGTTATATGTTGTCCATTTAGTCTTCACAAATAATATACAGTATTATCAACAATATAAATGTGTATGTCTTTGTTTTTTTGATGTTGTCCATGCAGCTTTGGATTTTATATTTGAGTGCTCATATACTTCTTTTAAAAATTATTTTATTTTATTTTTTGGAGACAAAGTCTCACTATGTTGCTCAGGCTGGTCTCAAACTCCTGGGCTCAAGCAATCCTCCTGCTTTGGCTTTCCAGAGTGCTGGGATTACAGATGTGAACCACTGCACCCAGCCATTTTTTTTTCTTAAGGAGACTGGTTCTGAGCCAGTTGTTTTGTGACTTTGGTTTTTGACACTGTTTTTTGATTCTGGTTTGTAATATATATATATATTTAGACACACACACACACACACACACACACACACACACACACACACACACACACAAACACAAAATTGACCCTCCATATCCATGGGAAATTGATTCCAGAACCCTCTGATCTTAAGGATACCAAAATCCAAGAATGTACAATTCCCTTACTTGGCCCTCCAGATCTGCAAATGTGGAATCCATGACCCATGGATATGGTGGACTGACTATATATATATTTTAATATTTCTTTATTCATCATTCTTATAATCACCAAAATTCCAGAAGTATTGATTGTTATAAGTTCTTTTTGCTCTCAATCAATGGCATTTTTTATTAATGCTTTAGGAAATTTAACTAGTGTTGACTTTTATTCTAATGGGATATTTCCATATGACAACCCAGTTTACTTAGAAATAAGTATGATTGAGAAACAATAAGGAGGTTAGAATTGGACTTAGAAGTACAGTTAATCAGAACTGCAGAAGACTTTAGATGTTACCTGGTAAATGGCCCTTTTAAAGAGATATGTTGAGCTGGGCACAGTGGCTCATGCCTGTAATCCCAGCACTTTGGCAGGCAGAAGTAATAGAATTGCCTGAGCTCAAGGGTTCGAGACCAGGCTGGGCAACTTGGCGAGACCTTGTCTCTACAATAAATCAGAAAATTAGCCAGGCGTGGTGGTGCACACCTGTAGTTCCAGTTACTTGGAAGGCTGAAGCAGAAGAATTGCCTGAACCCAGCAGGTCGAGGCTGCAGTGACTGTGAGCATGCCACTGCACTCCAGCCTGGGCTGGAGTGAGACTCTGACCTCCCCCCGCCAAGAAAGAGATAGGTACAGATAAGAGAACTGGGGCATAAAACAGTTCAGTTACTTGTCCAAAGTGAAAAAAACCTATCAGTAGTGCAGTATCTGGTGCACAATAGATATAATAATAACAAGTGTTTATTGAGTGAATAAATAAGTATAGGACTGAAATTTAGGTCTCTTGACTACATTTGACAATTAGATCATCACAGAGGTATGTCTAGAGGATTGAACACTACTAGCTTATTCTTCAGGACAGAAGAAGGTAAATTGGATCAGTTTATGGAAAAACAGATTTTCAGCATATTTTTGAAAAATCCCTTCAATAAGAGGCTGTGATGGCTTTGCAAACATACAAGCAAAAGAGATCTTGACATTCTCCAGAGGTGTGTGGGCCAATGAGTGGAGATGTAAATGAGGGTGATACCAAGAAACAGCTCCCAAAGTTTTGGGAATGTGGAGATTTAGACTGGGTTAGGGGAAAACCAGCCTAAGACAATGGTGCATTTCAGGCTTGATGAATTCATCCATGTGGTAATGAATAGATTAAATGCAATGAAAGAATCATTAATTCTTAATATGCAGCGTCACTAGTATCGAATACAGTGTGCTTTTAACTTTATGACACTTTTCCCCCTTTTACTGATAAATAATAATTTGTATATTTATAGGGTACCTGTGAGTGTTTGCTACATGCAAAGATTGTGCAATGATCAAGTCAGAGTAATTGGTATATCCTTCATCGTGAGTGTTTATCATTTTTATATGTTGGTATCACTTCAACTAATTTTTTTGCTTTGAAATATATTGCTACTATGTTAGACACCCTAGTCTGCTATCAAATATTAAAACTTATTTTTCTATTTAACAGTATGTTGGTACCCATAATCATTTATGATACTTTTTAAAATCAGAGTGTAGCCTGTGCAGGAATGTTTAGAATGTCTATCAAAGCTTAACTTTTTGGAAATTATCTCTTTATCAGGTTGCATTTTAGTATTTTTCCTAAATGACCTATCTAGCACCGGGAATGAGCTCTAGAGTCTTAGGAGTATTACAGCATAAAGCAATATGAAAGACAGTCCTCAGTTGTTAACGACTGACTTCCCACAGATTAAGGAAGGATATTATAATACTCAACACAGCTGTTATGTTCCTGGGGGCAGGATGAGATGGGGTAAGAGATTGAACAAGTTGATAGTTACACAGGAATGAATGGCCCATCTCCCCAAGAATTGTGTTCAACCTCCTGCAGCCTTACTTAGTCAAAATTCTATGGCTGATCAACTTGCAAAATCGGGTTTTCCACATCTGTTGGTGTTAATCAAGTATTACTGGGTGTCTCCAGCTCGCTCTGGTAAGAGTGTTCCAGAAAGAACCAAGACACAGCAATTTGGGAATCTGGCAGCTACAGAGATAACAGTGATAGATCTCATTTTATAGATGTGATTTGCATTCTTTTGTCCACAAAGATTAAGGTTGACAATATTTAGGTGCAAAGGTTATAAAGTCATGAGGAAGCACACACAATGGTGAGCTCTTCTTGGGAGCAGGATTTCCTTGGTCTTGTTCTTACCTGAAGACTTTGCATCCACTATTTCCTCTGTCTGGAATGCATGCTTGCTTCTCAGCATTTAAGTCTCAAGTAAATGTCACCGTCTCAGAGAGGCCTTCACTGATTACCCAATCTAAACGAATTTCCCCTATACCTACTTCACTCTCTCTCACACCCACATCATCCTGTGTGATCTTCTTCACAGTACTTACTATCATCTGCAAATAAGTGTTTACAGTCATCTTCAGTGTGCCAGAATCCATGGGGAATTAACTTCCAGGACCTCCTGAAGATGCCAAAAATCTGCAGATGCTCAAGTCCCTGATGGAAAGTGACATAGAGTTCTCCCATATACTTTAAATCATGTCTAGATTACCTATAATACAAAATACAATTAAAATGTTATGTAAATAGCTATATGCTATTGTTTAAGCAATAATGACAAGAAAAAAGTCTGTACATGTTTAGTATAGATGCAACTATCCAGTTTTTTCTTGAATATTTTTGAACCGCGGTTGTTTGAATCCAGGAATGCAGAACCCACAGATACAGAAGGCTGCTTGTACTTGTTTATTGACTATGTCCTACACTAACACTTGGGCACAATGAGAAAAAAGACATTATCTTACTCACTGCGGTATCCCAGAACTCAATAAATATTTGTTGAATGATCGGATGTCAGAAGAAGAGATGTCTTGACACTAAAAGATAGTTTTCATGTTCATTAAAGAAAGTGCAGAAAAATCCATGGAAATTTCTGCCTTAATAGTATTAATTTGTCCCCAAGGGTATTAAATATTCGTGATGATGGGTCCATAAAAGTGCATTAAAAGTAAGTCTTGTGGTCAGCAGCTGTAGATGTCTTTTATAAAATGGTCCTTGTTGTTTCCTGTCAGAAAGCAGAATACTATATTCAGTTGTTTATGCTCTGATCCAGAATCATGTTTTTTTATTCTTCTGTGTCATATCTTTATTAGTCGCCTCAGAGAGAGGACCATACCAAAATGGGGGTACTTCTCTCTGTGAATATACCCAGCTGTGATGACACCTGTTTTGATCAAACAACATTTATTTGACATCAGACAACATAAAGAAGAAAAAAACAAAACAAAACAAAAAAACTAGGCATGACTTCATAAGGGTTTATTTCACCTGAAAACATACTTTATACACAACCAAAAATATATATTACATGTGACCTGAAGTTTCAGTTTAAACAAGAAAATCTAGAAAATGTATGAAGTGTAGCCTGCTGGAAACACATTGCCCAAGTCTGAATCCTGACTCTACCTCGCATACTCTTTCTGAACCTCAGTTTCCTCACCTGTAAAATGGGGATAATAATAGGAGCTACCTCCCGGATTTTGCTGTGAATGTTAAGTGAGCTAATACATGTTGAGTGCTTAGAATGGAATGTGGTCTGGTACACAAATATTGGGTTTTTTGTTTGTTTTTTAGTAGAAGTAGCTGAGAGTAATAGGAACTGGAGGTTGAGGAGTCAAGTGCTCAATGCCGCAAAAGAGGATGTTAGAAAACAGAATTAAGGGGAAAGCAAAAATAGGGCCTAGAGTTTTTGTCCATGAAGCCAGAGGAAGCTGATAAAGGAAACTGAAAAACGTTCAATTTTTAGACTGTGGAACCGCAATCTCGGGTGGTTGGAGGTTCAGAACATGGACCCAGGAGAGCCACATTATCTGAGCAATGGTAGGCGGATGTGTACCATGCCCACTAGAAACACACAGGGGTTTGCTAGTCTCTTTAAAGCCTTTTTTTCCTCTGTAGCTCCAGGCGCTTCCTTGTTTTGGAGACCATGTTGGAACTTGAGACTCAGGTGTCAATAGCATGAGCCATAAAATCAGATAGGCATGAGATACTTGGATGTAGATAAAACACACCTTCTGGCACAGTGTGGCTTGTTGGCCTCAAAACCAAATTTACAAGCAGAAAAAGTCTGAAAAAAAGTGAATAGAAGTAAAACTCAACTATTAATTCATTATACAAAGATAGATGAGCTCTTGTTATAAGCAAGATGGCGTGTATAAGAGCTATGTGATTAGGAATTTTGAACAAATTTAGGAAATGTTGACTATGGCTAGAAGGCAGTCAATGAGAGGATGGAAGACTGTTTAGGTAACTATGGCTTGGCAAGGTAGGAAAGAAGGTAAATTTGGGGAGCCTTGGGAGCTGCAGAGAACTCTGGCTACGTTCTAGGGTGCTTTTGAAACTGACTAGGTCTTCTTTTGATTTTCTGATTACAGATGACCAGAGGCCACACAGGCTGCTCTGTGAATTTTGGGTGAGTTTGATCCCTCTGAGTCAACTGGTGTTGAACCACACTTTGAATTGTAGGTGGGTGGGTTAGGTGGTGAAGTGTTACTCTTTCTTTTTTTGATTTTTTTTCCGGTCTTATGACCAATCAAGGAATTAATCATTAAGTAAAGTTCCTGACAGAAAAGTAAGTGGTTCTAAAATGTGTTTTTCAAGAAAGCAACTGGAGAATGGTTGCCGTGACCTCAGTTACTTTGCTGTTAGCATTGCTGATGTCTCCTTTAGCAGTTCAGACCGATCAATATTCTTTTTTGCTTCTTTGGAACCCACTGTGCTCTCTTCCTCCTTCTGTGATAGCGGTTTTGCAAGAGTATCTCCTTTATATGTTTGTTTCTACCACTGGACTGTTAGTTCTTTGATGGCACGGCAGAGTTATCTCTGCCCCAGCTCAGTGCTTGGAATATAGTAGTTGCTTAATGAGTGTTTGCTGAGTTAATATAAAAAATTACAAACCTCTCAGAGTCAATTTATTAAGACTAGTGAGTAGTGCAAGAGACCCTAAGCTTTATTTATCTGCTAAACCCTAAATGGCAAAATATGTACCCGGTCTTATCAGACAAATACCGATTGTCTTCTGCAACAGCCTCATCCTGTTAGATGATGTATTTCCCAGACGTGGAAATGCATTTGAGGCTGTCACTTAATCAGTACTGGTTTGTTGGCTTGATAGTATAATTTTCACTTTGAGTAGAATTTTCCATTTTGTGAAAAGACACCTATGAGCCGTGGGATGGGTGTTTTTGCTATTGGGCATTTCACACGGAAAACTGGAACTTGTTTTGAACTATGTGAATCTACAACTTTGGAAACCAGTGAACGGAATAAATGTACAAAGTCCTTTGAGGCTGTCTCTAGAAAAATAATCTTTCTCAAAATTTGATCTTAATTTTTATTGCCACAAAAGTCTTATCTGAGAGGGTCAGTTACATGTATGATTTTATTGTGATCTGAAATTTTGCTTGCAGTTTCTGGGCATTAATATTTTGGAAATTTACTGCCACGTGCCACAAGTAGTTCTCTGTTTTAAACTGGTAATTGAAGAAAATCCTCGTTTCCTTTGGAAATTTCAGGGGTACTGGAGATTTAGGTATCGGCAGCATCTCCAAAGAAGATAAATATTTGACCCTAAGCCCAAATTATTCTTGAAGTAAAAAGAGTTTTAGTGTCATGTTGACCCAACAATTTGAACCTCTGGTCCAAATTTATAGTATTTATGGTGCAGAACCACTTGGGTATTTTTCTCATCACAGTGATTCCTTACACAGATCTACTAGAAGTGACACCAAAAAAAAAAAAAGTAGTATTTTCCATTTCTCGCTTGAGAAGAGCCAAGAACTTTGATGACTAGGTAGTTTTGGGTGGTGATTTTGTTCTTTTTTGTTATTTAAGCCATGTTAATAGAAAATTAATAAATAGCAAGCATTTGCGCCAGACAAGTCCTATCCCAGGAATGAAGACACAATCTTTGTCAATCAGATTGTTTTAAGACAATCTGGTTCTTTTTTCTTTTCCTTTTTCTTTTTTTTGAGTTGGAGTTGCACTCCATTGCCCAGGCTGGAGTGCAGTAGAATGCTCATGGCCACGCCAGTGTTGACCTGCTGGGCTCCAGTAATCCTTCCACTTCAGCCTTCCAAGTAGCCGGAACTACAGGGTCATGCTACCACACCTGGCTAATTTTATGATTTATTGTAGAGATGAGGTCTCGCCAAGTTGCTCAGGCTGTTCTTGAACCTGTGGGCTCAGGCAATCCACCTCCCACAGTGCTGGGATTACAGGCTTGAGCCACCGTGCCCCGCCGACAATCCTGTTCTTAAGGAATTACCATGATCTAGTTGAGAAGAAGAAGCATTTGAAACAGTACAGATATCACAGGTATTAACAAAGCACGCACATGAAAACTAAAAAGAGCCATATAAATGTAAGATGTTAAGACAGGACATGATAAATTGCCAAGTTATTCCTTAGAGGAAGGGTAGGACCAAGAGCAAGATGAAAAAGATATTCACAAGGGGCCATTGGTGAGGAGACAGACAAGCACAGTGTGGCAGTGTTTAGAGAAGTGGTCAGTTTGCTTTGTTTAGTTATAAAGCAAAAGTCTTACATACACAGATACCCTCAGAATATTAATCCATCAGCTCCAGGCCTTCACACATGTGGTTAGCCCTCTCTATTGAACATTCCCTGCATTTTCCCTTAACTTTCTCCCTACATTTCCATCTGGCTAATGCTTTCAGATTCCATCTTAGATCTTATCTCCCTTTGCCAGTATCCCTCTACGACTTAATGCCAAGTGCTTCTCTTGAATTGTTATTCTGAACTATTAACCAACACTAGCAAATATCCTTTTTCCTCAACTAGCTTATAAATTCTAACATTAAGCCATGTGTTCCCAGAGCTCCAAATATATCTCTATTTGTATTATACTTGGTTGTTTACTCATCTATGTCCCACTGAGATGCTAAGTAGCCTGAGGGTAAGAATCAAGTGTGTCTCTCCATTTATTTTGGTCCCAGCCCAGGAACAGTGCTTGGCATCCAGCAGAAGCTCAGTAACTTACTGTTGAGTAAATTAAGCAATGAATGAACAAGTGAACAGACTCCACCATTGCTAACAGAAAGGGAATGAAAAGTTTTTATCTTTCTGGAAACTTTGAAAACAAAACCGGGGGCCAAGAGTAAGGAAATATGAGGTTGGAACAGGGAAGAAAAAAGATTAGAGGGTGAGAGCATGAAGATAAGGAAGGAGAAAGAATATTGTGTTTCCACCTGGTTTCAAGTCACTTGCTTCCTAGTAGTTTCATGGAGATGATAATTCGTTTTCTATCAGGTATCTCCCATCAGTTACTTGGATACTGATATTGATTTAAATTGCATTTAATGCCCAACCCTCAAAGCATATTTATGCGTTGCTAATTTTCGTAGTTGAATTTCCTCCCCTCCCTTCCTTTTACCTATTGATTCTCATTCACTGGTGAACTCATTTAATAAATATTTGAGGACTTACTCTATATGAGGCTCATAAAAAACTGTAGTACACTGGATATATCTTGGGCAACAAAGTAATCTGAATTTATATGCTTAAATGTTCTCTCTTTGCAGTTTAAGCCCATGCGATTGATCTTGAGCCTTAGGTTTACTTTAGTGAGGAGTAAGGATTTTGATGAAGAGCCTGGCTGCTGTGAATGTTTTAGTAACAATAATTTCAGTAAGGCCCTTTAAAGTTTCCAATATTAGGTTACAGAACGATTTTTAAAAATCTTGATCAAATCTCTCCCCACACCCACCTCCTCGAACCATTACCAGGGAGTGAATGAGAACTCAAAGTACCAAATGTTGCTTTCACATTATACTAATTTTTTTTTTTATCAGTTTTGAGCAGGAAGAATAAAGTCAAGGTGGAAAAATGAGTTTTCCTTATCCTTGTCATTTTCTGATTCTATATTAGATAAAGATAGATGAAAAATCATGTATTAACATATTCTAGCTATTATGGCAAAGAAAACCAGTGGAATCTGGTTTTAACCTCTAGAAGGAGTAGTTAATTGGCGTGGCTGCTTTTACCAGTAGTTCCCCACCCACAGCCAGACTAGTACATTCTCAACAATTATGAAAGAGTTTATAAAAGAGGAGAAAAGAAGAAGGAAGAAGAGAAAGTGGAAGGAAGGAAAGGAGAGAGGGAGGGAGGGAGGGGAAAAAGGAAGAAAAGTGGAAAAAGGAGAAGAGGGAAAGGGGAGGGGAGGGGAGAGAAACACGATTCTCTTGCCATTTAAGTAATTTTAAACAAAAACGTTTAATGTGTATGTAGAGATTTAACAGTCAATAAAGCATGGATAAGTCTCTCTTAATATAATAATGAGTGTATGCTAATCTAGTTCTCTTCTTTTCACTCCTGATGGTACTGACCATCTAATTGTCAAGTAAAACTGCCTCCTAATTATGCTCTCATCCTATTTGACCACTTGGTGATGGTCCCTTGGGTTCAAGCTTACCTTCTGATCTAATCTGCTTCCCTGATTCTCTTATTACTTCGACAGCACTTTTTGGTTTGTTTATTGTCTTCATTGCCTCTCTTCCATGCACTCTTTGAATGACATATCAGTTAGGATTGCGTCTAACTGTACATAATAGGAAACCTTACATCAGCGCTTAAATAGATTGGAATATGTTTGTATCAAGTGATCAGAAGTCCTGGGGCAGTTTTTCTCCACCTAGCAAGGGTAGGGATAATTTAGGCAAGGGGTGGATGGGCATTTGCAGAAAAAAAAAAAAAGTTCTGTTTTGGCCATGTCAAATTTGAGAAGCTATTAGATATTTCGAGGAAACATCAAGATATATGAATTTGGAGCTTGGAGAAGTATACCTTATCAACTGTCAGCAACTCTTTATATCTCTGGGCTTGTCATGCAGCCTGGTCCAGGGTAAGACTCGATACATACAAGTATTTGATGAATGAATGTCTTCAATAAATGTTTATGGAATTCTTACCCTATGGCAGGCACTGTTCTAGGAGCTGGGGATATAGCAGTGAATGAAACATTCCTACCTTCCTGGAACTTAAAATGAATGAATGAATGAAAGAAATGTATATCCAGAACTAGATATTTCGTGAGGTGTTATTTTATTTTTTTCTGCTTAAAAAGTCTGTGAAAATGTTAATTGAAAATGGAATTTCCTAGTATGATTAACTGTAAGAATAGTGTCTAGAGAGAGAGGCTTTTGCTTCCTCTTTCCCTTTTAAACTTTATTTTTGTTATTTTTATGTGCATGAGACCTATGTGTCAGTTGGTGGTGCAGTAATTGTGGTGGATGGGTGCTATTTACAGTTGCTTTGGAGTCGATTTCTAATTTTCTCTTGGAAAGTGTTATTTACAGGCACACTATTTTCTCCAGCAGGTGTGAAATGGCTTTGTGTCACATGGAGAAGGAGCAAAGTGTCACTTCTGAAGTTTGTCATAAAATTTTGTGATAGATTCTTCAGGTGAAGTGAGAGGCCTTTCTCGCTGCTGTAACACTCTGTGCTGCCAAGGCTGGGAAGCTGAAAGAGAATTCATGTGCATCGGTGGGGGGTGCCTGCGGTCTCACTACTGTGCTAAATATAGTTCCAACAACTTTTGTGTGAGTTAGTATTCTGTAAATGGAGCTAGCATCTTCTGAATTTTCTGAGGGTTTGTAACTTAGAACAACCTAGAGTGATTTATTTTGCCCAGCAAAGTTCCTATCAAATAATACAAATAAGTTTCAATGAAGCATTGCTATATAGTAAATGTTAATTCCCAGAACACTTTAATCAGTTTCTGCACTAAGTCCTATTCCACATAATGCTAAGTAATATTGGGCTTTTTTTCTTTTCTTTTCTTTTCTTTTTTTTTTTTTACTCAAATTCCCACTGATAACAAAGAGGAATCTCACTAGCAGGTTAATCATCTTTTGCCTCATCAATAAGGCGAACATTTCTTAGACAGTTCATTTTCAGTCAGAATTTTCCTTTTTAATTTTCTTAATCTAGGGAAAGACAGCCTTTCTCAATGAGATATCCCCTATTCACATTGGAATCAAGACAGGAAAATACTTAAAATTAAATTTTAAAAGACCCGAACTTAAAAGTACGAGTTAAAATGTTTACTTTTTATATCTGAAATGTACAATAAATGATGGACTTGGATACTGACTTGGGAAAACTAGAAAAGAACTTTCACCAATGTGTGTTTATTATTTACTACATGCTCTCTGCTTCCCCTGCCCAGTGAAATCCCACTTGAATCTTCTGTACCAAGGTCTTCATAGATAAGGAGCGGGAAGCTGGTTCAGAGATATCTTAATCCCCAAAGAAAAGGATTTTGCTGATGGAGCCAGTGTCCTTTTCTGCCCTCCACAGCACCGCACGCGCCTGTCCCAGGGATGGGAAAAGATGGACTTTCAAAGGGGGTTTGCTGTTAAAGGGCACTGTAGTCTGTGCTGAAAATTTTGGCTTTTTCTGTAGGTGATGGAAAAAAACATTCAGAGAATCTTGGCAGAGGAGGAAGAGAATCAGATTTGTCTTTTAGAAATATGACTGGTTATTGTGGGGAAGACGATTGTGGCTGGGCATGAATCTGGGAGCAGAGGACCAGTGGGAAAGCTCTTGGAGGAGTCAGTACTTTCCACTCTCCCCCCACCTTTGTGGTGAGTGTTCTCTGGATCGACACCCCTCAGTTTCTTGCAAATGGTTTGGAGTACAAAAAAATTGGAACTGTTGACAGAAATCAAGCTAATTCATCATCTTCACTCTTTCCTGCTGCCCTATACCCATTTTCCCTCAAGGTTGGTAGGAATAAAATCTTCACTGGAGCCAGATACGGTGGCTCACGCCTGTAATCCCAGCACTTTGGAAGGTGGAGGCAAGAGGATTGCCTGAGTCCAAGGGTTCAAGACCAGCCTGGGCAACTTGGCGAGACCTCATCTCTACAATAAATCAAAAAATTAGCCAGACGTGGTGGCGTATGCCTGTAGTTCCAGCTACTTGGTAGGCTGAGGCAGAAGGATTGCCTGAGCCCAGCATATCAAGCCTGTGATGGCCATGAGTATGTTCCTGCACTCCAGCTTGGGCAACAGAGTGAGACTCCTGACTCAAAAAAATATCTTTATTGGTATTATCTACCTATTTCTATAATCTTTCCAGATCGGTTACCTTCCAATAGTCACAAAATATAGTGTTTTTCTTTTTCTTATAACCAACAGAACTGGAGAATCTGTCACTGTGGGAGAATTCCTCATAACTGTTTCTACCAGGGACTGAAATTGTTAAAAGAGGCATGAAGAGGGTGCTTTTTGTAAAACCTACTTTTCCTCCAGTGGTGTACTTTATGTGTTCCTTGAACTTGGCTGCAATCCCCCCAGCAGGTGAACTCCCTCCATCCCCGTGGTAGCTATGGGTGCTTATGAAAGGCTCCGTGGGAGCCTTGGCCTCACCCCTTAGGGAGTTAGGTCTTCCTTAAGGTCAACTGTCTCTTCTCTTGGAATGGAAAGAAAATTAATTCTTGCTGTATGCAATTTTTTTTTTTTTTGAGTCAGAGTCTCACCTGTCACCCAGGCTGGAGTGCAGTGGCATGCTCATGGCCACCGCAGCCTCGATCTGCTGGGGTAAGGTGATCCTTCTACATCGACCTTCCAAGTAGCTGGAACTACAGGTGTGTGCTATCATGGCTGACTATTTTTAAAAAAATTATTGTAGGTCTCACCATGTTGCCCAGGCTGGTCTTGAACCTGCAGGCGCAGGCAATCCTCTCGCTTCTGCCTCCAAAGTGCTTGGATTACAGGCATCAGCCACCATACCTGGCTGGGGTATGCAATTTTTAAGCATGCCTGTGTCACTGGAGATTTGTCTTCCTATTTTAAGATTAAGTGTAATTTCAATGTAAGTGTGAGGGGAGAATATAACTTTCAAGGCAGACTTCTTCTCTTACTGATGTTTCAAGTAGGAAGAAAATTGGGCTGGAAGTCTGGAGGACTAAGTTTCACATGTATACCATCACTAATTTAAATACAAAATTGAAATCTTGGAATATATAACTCATACAAAATTTTGCAGCTAACTTTTATTTATTTGATTTCTCCTTTGATTTGAATATAGTGACATATTTCAGGAACTCTTTTCATCAGCCTATCTGACTCAAGCTATTTTTCTCTCTCTTCAATATTTCTAGCTTGGATGTTCCCAAGCCATCTAGCTTTCTTTGATCACTCTTTAAAAAAATGGCTTGAGCTCTCATTTCACCCTGAAAGAACTCTGGAACCGTCCCATATCTTGAAGGGAACACAGGGTATGTGAATATGTCTACCTTATAGCTGATAGTCTACATTAATGATGTGGTTCAAAGCCTGGACAATGGAGCCAGATTGTCTGTGTCTGAAACCTGATTCTGCCACTTTCTGTGTGGCTTGGGTCAGATTACTTAACATCTCTGTTCTTCAGTTTCCTTATCTGAAAAATAGAATAATTTTTGTGTCTACCTCATAGGCTTATTTTGAGGATTAAATGAACCAATAACTTACAGGATTGTTAGGAAAATTGAATAAATGAATGCATATAAAATACTTAGCACAGAATAAACACAACACAGGCATCTATTATTATTCTTGTCATAGCTCATTCTTCCTTGGCTCACTGGCTCCCACCCCTCTACAGCACAGCCTGCTGTTACTGTCATGCCTTTTCTGCAGTTTTGTCTCGTGGCAGACACTTGCCTTCTTTCTTCATTCTCCTTTAGGCATTGCACATAGACGGCCACCGTGAGTAATAGTAACAGTTAATAATAATAGCTAACATTGACTGAGTGCAGACCGTGTGCCAAGCACTATTAGCTCCTTTGATTCCCAAACCTTATTAGATGTGTGAGATCTATGATTATTATCCTCATTTTAGAGATGAAGAAACTGAGGCACAAAGAAGTGAAATAACTTGCCCGGGGTCATCTAGTTAGTACATGATAAAACAAGGTTGTAGACCATCATTTTTTTTTTTAATCAATATTTTTTATTATGGTTTTGTGGGGTACAGTTAAGGGTTAGGTGTACAATTACGTTTCATTCAGGCACAATGTTGATAAGAGGTGTTTCCCCGTCCCCAGACAGATATTTGTGACTGTTAATCCCATCCTCCTCCCCCCCAGACCATCATTTACTTATCCTTCTCCTGGCACTTGTGGGTACACAGAAATATCTTTTCTTTTTCTTCTGATGAATGATGCGTCTGTACTCTTCTGCTCACTTGAAGAAGGTGGAGCACAGAAAGAGGGGGCGATGGATTCTTTTGTGTGTGTGTTTGTAAAACTTTTTTTAATTTTAAAGATGTGGAGTACAATTCAGGGTTAGGCATACAAATGTTCATTGTGCAGGTGCCCTTGTTGATGAGGCGTCCCCCCGCCCCCACTGGCAGTTTCCCTCAACTGCCAACCCCTTTCTTTTTTTTTTTTTGAATTGGAGTCTCACTCTGTCGCCCAGACTGGAGTGCAGTGGCCGCTCCCGGCCACCGCAGCCTCGACCTGCCGGGCTCCGGCGATCCTTCCGCCTCAGCCTTCCAAGTAGCCAGAACTACAGGCGTGCGCTACCACGCCCGGCTGATTTTTTGATTTATTGTAAAGATGAGGTCTCGCTGCCCAGGCGGGTCTCGAACCCGCGGGCTCAGGCAATCCACTCACCTCAGCCTCCCAAAGGCGTGGGATTACAGGCTAAGCCACCGAGCCCGGCTCAACCCCTTTCTTATAGTATTATGATAGTTGTTCAAGGTTCACTTATGAGTGAGAACATGTGATACTCAGTTCTCTGTTTCTGTGTTAGATCACTCAGTATTACAGACTCTTAAGTCCATCCAAGTTACTGTGAAGTTCATACTTTTGTCCTTCTTTATGGCTGCGTAATATTCTATCATGTATATGTACATTTTTTTTTTTATCCAGTCCTCTTCCAATGGGCAGCACGATTGGGCCCATGTTTTTGCTATTGTGCACAATGCTGCAATAAACATACGTGTGCAGGTATCTTTTTCATAGAGTGATTTGAGTTCCTTCAGGTATATTCCTAGTAGGGGGATTGTGGGGCCGTATGGAAGGTTGATTTTTAGATCTTTTAGGAATCGCCAAACTGTTTTCCACAGAGGCTGCACTAGTTTCCACACCCACTAACAGTGTGGAAGTATTTCCTTTTCCCTTGCATCCTCTCTCACATCTGTTGTTTTTTGAGTTATTGATGATGGTCATCCTGACTGGAGTTAGGTGGTTGGATTCTTAACATGTAATGATGAGCCGAAGAAATGACTTAAATATGCTGAGTGCCAGCTGTGTGAGGCTCTCCACGTACTTTCCTCCATTTATTATTACTGTCATTTTACAGGAGAGGAAACTGAGTCTCAGGAAGAGAAGGACTTGCCCTCAGGTTACAGTGCTCATGAGCTGTGAAGACAGAGGTCCCCCTGAACCCAGAGTATTCCAGAACATACATTTTTCACCCTATGCTCTTGTGTCCCTCGATGTTAACCACAAGCCTTTCTGTTCTTAAGCACTCTATGTTCTTGATTAGTTCAAATCAGTAACCTTTCTTTTAGGAATCCTCTTCTCCTGCTTTTTAACTTCTGTGATTTAGATTTTCTATCAGACTGTTTTAAATCATATCCATGCATGTTCAAGTGTCTACATTGTTAGTTAACTTTAGGCAGAGGTGGCTAAAGGATTAAGGATGCTTATTGTAATATTTTATTATTTCAAGGGGCCATAAATGTGAAGTTAGTAAGTACAATACATCGCTGTTCATATAATTAACATTTTGTATGATCATATTATAAGATGCTAGGGCACAGCCTCTGGCCTTGAGGTGGTCATCTTGGGTGGGAAGAGTGGGGTGTGTGTGTGTGTGTGTGTGTGTGTGTGTGTGTGTGTGTGTGTGTGTAGGACCAGGGTATCATTTGTCATGGAGTTCTCCATGACACATGGCTATCAGGACCCTCTCCAGGTCAACACACCTTGTTGAGTTGCTTTGCCTGCTGTTCCATTATTCTGGGAACATATTTTAAGTGTTGGTATCAGACAATTAAGACAGTCTATAGACTTGAATTTTTTTTGCACAATTAGCTCAATTGCAAGGTAGTTATTGCATTCATGTTGCTGATGAGATGTTATTGGAGAACTCTGAATTGTCTACCCTTAAGCTTCCCCGTTGGGTTTTCAGAATTTGCTCGTTGACAGTGGTCAGCTTCTCAGAAGTTGATAAATTGTAGTAATTACTTTTATTTTAATGTGCTCTTAAGGTGACTTTCTATTAGCTTTTTGATTACTGTGTAGAAAAAAGAGTGTTGAGACAAACTGCTGTGCAATAAGTTATCACAAATTTCTTGTCTTAAAACAGCATCCATTATTCTTTCATAGTCCTGTGGTTCAGAAGTCTGAGAAGGCTTGACTGGGTTCTCTGGTCAGGGTCTTACACTGCCAAAATCAAGGTGTCATGAGACATATTTCACGTGTAGATTGTAGGACTGTTTTAAGGATAATCTGTATCATATGACTTGAGCCTCACACCTGACCATAGCTATAGAGACGTGAGAGGATGAATGATTTGGTTTTGGCATTTCATCTAATTTGATACAACTGGGTTTTAATATTTATTCAGCAACATAATTTCTTCTCTTAATCAACTAGTGGACCATCTTTTCTCTGACATTTTATGAATCATTTGGGTGTATTTTATTTTGGATTAAGGTTCTGTATTGAAAGTCAGCATTTCCAAATTGGACTTTCAGCTCTGCCACTTGTGCAAATGCATTTTTTTGCCTCCATTTTTTCTTGTGAAGATGATATTGATGCTGTTTTTACTCTTTAAGTGTACACATATTTCATTTTGCAAAATGCATGTTCAGTAGGGGATTGGCAAGTAGTCTATAACTTCTTGATCTTATTATCTTTCTTCCTCAGCCAATGCTCATTTTAGACCATCATGCTAACAGAAGTGACCTCTTTGCTAGGTGGCTGTGTGTGTCTTATTCCTTCCTTCCATCTGTGCATTGGTTACCTGGAGCAGTAAAATTGTGTAACATTTGTAAATTTGCATTTTACAATTTGTAAAGGGAGCACAACCCATTCAGTATCTTAATTTTTTCCATAATTCTCTGAGGTGGATACTATTATTTCAATTTTACAGGTAGAACGAGCAAGATTCAGGAAATTAAGTGACTTAAGTGGCATATAAGAAACTTAACAGGATGGGAATTGAAGTCTTCTGACTTTAAATCCAGTGTTGTTTCTACTCACCCCAACTAGCAATAAGAGGACAATAAGAGCTACATAAAGACCCAGCAGCAAGCAAAGCAAACTTCAGATATAAGGAATGATTTTAGTTTGCGGTCATTCTTCTTTCTTCTTTATGAGAAACTGAAAAAACAATGTTGAACAAGTCATGGTGCCAGCCTTTAAGGAGTTTATGGTAAAGAGGATAAATCATTTCATTTTTTCTTCTCTCTCTCTCTTTTTTTCTTGATACAGAGTCTCACTGACTGTTGCCCAGGCTTCAGTGCAGTGGCATGATCATGGCTCATTGTAGCCTTGAACTCGTGGGCTCAATTGATCCTTCCACCTTACCTCTTGAGGTGGGACTACAGGCATATGCTGCCACACCCAGCTAATTAAAACAATTTTTTCTGTAGGGACAAGAGTTTGTTATGTTGCTCAGGCTGCTTTCAAACTCCTGGCCTCAAGTGATTCTCCCATCTCAAATTCTCAAACTACTGGGATTATAGCCATGAGCCACCATGCTTAGACTTTTTTCTTGCAACCAGGATCTGTAAAAATCAACTCTTGCTTGGACACATCTCTTCTTTTTCTTCCTTGCTTTTGTTCACTTCTTTCATTGCAAATACTCAATTTTTAGTTTCTTTCCTTTTTAGCCAATGACAAGACTATGTTTGGCCACCAGCCGCTGTCGTTTGCCACCAGAGAGTTGGGAATAGGATTTATTGATCGTCTCCTGTGTATAACCGTTAGGCTGTCTGGGAAGCTCCTAGCATTTGTGCTCAAATATTGTAAGCCATACAATAGAGATGTCTGTTTCTAACAAAGGATCTATATAATCCTTTATCTCTAGAATCCACCACCTGGTGTTCTCAACAGTGGTGAGCACAGAGCAATTCCCAGTTTAATCAAACTGGAATACAAAAGAAGCAATGAGGGCCTGCAGTGTGCCATCTCCTTGAAGTTGTTCCAGGGGAAAAAGACCTTTTGTTGCAGAGACAGCTCATTTTAGAGTTCAGTGGCCTATGACTCTTCTCCAGCTGGCAGCTCAGCAGGGACCTTCTGATACTTTCCTACACTTAAAAGCCATTTTTGGTGAGAAGAACAGTGAAACTGTCATTAAGAGCTACTTGGCGGGAGGGTCGTGGGGGAAGGAGAAGAATAAGGGAAGGGTGGTATTAACGAACGTGCCTGAAGCGACTTAACGATTTTTATTCAAATACCAACTGTCTTCCTTTTTTGAGTCTGCTTTATGATAAGACTGGGAGTGTCTCTGTGTGCTTATTGGAGGCACATATCAATGGATTTTTTTTTTTTTAAGATTTGTTTTAAAGGACCTTGGATCACAGTTGGGTGGGAAGCAGGACACTGTCCATTGCCCATCATCATTTTGAAGCACATGATCTCTTTCATGAACTGGGAATGGCTCCCTTCCTGCTGAGATTTTTTCAGAGGAAAGAAAAGACAAAAAATTTCAAAACCTACCTCAATTTCAAAATAAACTGTATACAGACCTGGAATCGAGTTGGGAAGTACCTCTGAGTCATCTGGTTTAACACAGCTATGTCCATGTGTACAAGCATCTCCATGACCCTATCCACGTGGGAGAGCATCCAGCATTTGAACAACAAGGCATTCTACAGAGCAGGAACTTGGGGGCAGACAAAGTTGTTTCAAAGTCATCATTCTATTATTTCCTGACTATGTGACCTAGAGACAATTAGTTGGCTTCCCTGAATCTTGAATTCCTTATCTTATCATGGAATCATCGTTTCTAACTTTTGGCCAGGTTGTGAAGATGAAAAGGAATAACCAATGTAAAATGACTGCTAGTAATTAGCAATAGTTTAAAGATTTTCCATGGTATAAGTTATTACAAGAAATAATGGGCAAATCAAGATCTACTCTGAAGAGGTTGGAGGGTTGGGAAGAAGGAAGGGTGTTGGACTAATTCCCTGAACTCCAGACTTGTATGTCCAACTATCTACCTGATATCTCCTCTCAGGTATTTAACACACATTTCAGATTTTACAAAGTCAAAACCAGACTTATAATCTTTCTCTCCCTACCTGCTCCAAGTCTTTCCCTCTCAATGAATGGCAACTCTATTCACCCTTCCAGTTGCAATGCAATGGCTAAAAACTTTGATGTCATCTTTGACTTTTTAAAATTTCTCTTAGTCATTCAACCTGTCAGGAAATCCTATTTGACTCTAGCTTCAAAATATGTCTAGGATCCAACTACTTCACACCATTTCTACTGTGTTTCACTTTGGTCCAAGTCATCAGTGTTTTTCAATGAAGAAGTCAGAGTGATTCTGTTAAAATGTAAGTCAGATCAAATCATTCTTTGGCTCAAGACTCTCCAATGGACTCCTTATTTCACTAAATAAAAGTTGAAGACCTTATAATGGCCTACAACGGAGCTATTCAAGTATGGTATATGGACCTGTGACTGTCTGCAGATTGTTACTAGTCCGTGAGGTGATTAGGAGCTTGTGCTAAAATGTGGATCAACCATGTCACTAGACACACTGTTTAATTATTTGCCTGACGTTTTCTTCATACATGACTTTCTCAATGAAGGCAGCAGTGCATTGATTTACATTCTGGTGCATACTCCTTAACTCCTTGCAGGTTAGCATGGATGCACATCAAAGTCTTGATCAAATGCAGTATTGACCATGAAATTTATGAGTACCAGTTTTTTTTTTTGGGGGGTGCTCATTATCATTTGATGTTATTACTATAATTTTTTTTCTAATTGCAAGGTGAAAATGATACTGCCTTACAGATAAGGATGAGTATTAGTTCCATTTTTTTGGCTTTTTGTTTTGTTTTGTGGGCTGTCAGTATTTGTTTTTTCTTTATTTAATAACTGATATTTAAATATTTTGGTAAGTTATATTAATTGCTAAGAATAATCTCTGTATAAAAAGATATTAAACTACTTGTAAGCTTTTGTATTTGCTGTCCATATTTTTCTGTCTCTTTTTTTTTGTCCTTAAGGTTTACATATTTGAAGTTTTAAAATTTTATTTAGGCTGGACTCTTGGCTCAGCCTGTAATCTCAGCACTTTGGGAGGCCAAGGCGAGAGGGTTGTCTGAGCCCGCGGGTTCAAGACCAGCCCAGGCAACTTGGTGAGACCTCATCTCTACAATAAATCAAAAATTAACTGGGCATGGTAGCGTGTGCCTGTAGTTTCAGCTACTTGAAAGCCTGCGGCAGAAGGATGGCCAGAGCTGCAGGCTGACGCTGGGGTGGCCGTGAGTGTACCATTGCACTCCAGTCTGCGTGACAGAATGAGACTCCAATTCAAAAATAAAATAAAATTTTATTTAATTGATTATGTTAGTCTTTTACATTTTAAATATCTTCTGTCACTTTTGGGCTTAAAATTAAACCCTTATTCAGACTCTAAATTTTCATTTTTCACTTTTAAATTGGAATGACTTGATTTACATAAAAATCACAAATACATAGAATTCCTGTGCACTCTTCATCTAAATTCTCCAACTGTTAACATCTCACACAACCATAGTACAATTTTCAAAACTAAAAATTTAACATCAATGTAATACTATTAACTAAACTATTGACTTTATTTGGATTTTACTGGTTTTCCACTAGTGCTCTGTTGCTGTTCTGTGATCCAATGCAGGATCTCACATCTTATTTAGTTGTCATGTCTCCTTAGTCCCTCTGATCTGTGACCATTCCTCAGTCCTTCCTTGTCTTTCATGAGCTTGACAATTTTAAAGAGTACTGGTCAAGTATTTTGTGGAATACCCCTCTGTTTGGTTTGCTTTCTGTTCTCTCCTAAGTAGATTGAGGTTCTCTATTTTTGGCAAGAATGCAACAGAAGTAATGTCAGTACTCTTTTTAGTGCATCTAACATGGGATTCCTGATGTCAGTATGTCTTGTTACTGGTGATCTCTTGGTTAAAGTGGTATCTGCTGGGTTTCTTTTCTGTAAAGTTACTATTTTCCTCTTATAATTTATAAATATCTTGGGGGAGATAATTTGAGACTTTGCAAATATTCTGTTTCTCCTTAAACTTCTTCCCACTAATTTTCTCATCTGTGGATGTTGCCTATAGTAATTATGGTGGTATCCTAATGATGGGTTTCTATTTCCCTGTTTCTTCTACTTTCATTAATTGAAGTTCTTATGAAAGTGCTGTTGTGCCGGGTATGTTGGCTCATGCCTATAATACCGGCATTTTGGGAGGCAGAGGCAAAGGGATTGCCTGAGCCCATGCATTTGAGACCAGTCTGGGCAACTTGGCGAGACCACATCAATAAATCAAAAAACTATCCAGGCATGGTGATGCATGCCTGTAGTTCCAGCTGCTTGAAAGGCTGAGGGACTGAAGTGGAAGAAGTGCCCAAGCCCAGCAGGCCGAGGCTGTGGTGGCCACGAAGCATGCTACTGAACTCCAGCCTGGGCAACAGAGTAGGACTCCAACTCAAAAAAAAAAAAAAAAAAAGAGCTGTCTCTTCTCTTAGTTTATTTATTGATTTATTTCTGTATGTGTTTGTAGATATTTATCTTAATCTATGAGCTATAATCTAATACTATTGTTTATTTTGTTGCACAAACTATTCCTGCTTAGGGCCATTGGCTCATGTGCCATTTCCACATGTCCATTCTTTTTATTTTTCAATTTGAGTTTTTTTTCCTTCCTTTGAGTTTACTCTAAAAGTGTGTCTGTCTCTTAGTTAGGGTAGGTGGGGAGAGATGAATTGGTTGGTAAGATCTCATGCAGATTAAAGCATCCTGTTGGGTCTTATGGTCTTCCAAGACTTCATTGGCATGGTAGGAGCTTTAATCACAGGAAAGCTGAGTATCCTGAGTCACATGGTTACTGCTGCTTAAGTCATGTGCTGTGAGTGGGGTCCCAAGGCAACTTGGGATAACAGACCTAACACATCATCTTAATGCTTCTGAAATTAGACCTGATAGAAGAAATAGAAATCCTAGCTCCTCATTTCTAGTCCAGTACTGTTCCTGTGTTCTTGAGAAAGCTTGAGGCTGACTGTGATACTTCCAAGGATATACATCTGGTTGTCTCTGTACTCTGGATTTTGAAGCACAAGGAAAGAAAGAGGGAGTTGTAGCTTTCTCTGCCTGTGTAAACTTTACTAAAGTGATGTTTTGCCTTCCTATTGTCATTGGGGAAGGCAGTGAAACCACCAAGTAACACTGCTTGATGGTTCAGATGAAATGAATGCCTGTGTTAAGAGTTTTGGTGTTGGATTGCCTTCTCTGCATCCCAGTTCTCAGCTGCTCTCTTGCAGTTGTCACCTGATACATCTGGCCGAACAGTTTCTGATCCCCATGCTCTTGTTCATGACTAACTAGTGCTTCTCTTTCTGGATTTGTATTCAGGGATCACAGGACAACTCGGCTTCTTCGTTTCTCAAGCAATGTGCTATTAACACCAACCACGGGAACTTGGTGTAATGCACTACAGAAACTTAAAATTGCTGAGTCACTTCACAGAGATGGCCATGCCCACAACTGTGAGTGAGCAGGTCCTGGCCAAGCAATGTGGAAGGTAAATGGTCTTTAAGGAGATTGCTAAACTTTTAGACACGCTAGTCTTTCCCACACTGGTGTTGAATTTTTTTTTTGCCATATAATGAATTCAGGTTAAGTCAAGAAGAATTTTAGATATTAAGGATCGAGATAAGATTGAGATAAGCACATGAGATATTACCCATGAGATTCTATTTGTGAAAGTGGCTTGGATCAAATAAGTAGTTCTTAAATCCTTTCTTGCTGAGTAGATCCTTTCCTGTATTATTTTCTGCTTCGGCTGTCTATTCATAATTTGAAAAAGAAATCTTGTTCTTGGGTACTTTTAGATAGATATGCTATCAATTTAAGCCAGTGACAAACTGTCCCAGTCTGGCAGTTTAGATTCTGTCTCATAACTAATTCTTCAGGGTGAAGAGGACCTCTGATACCCACGGCAAGCAGGGAGCTGGAGAAGTGAACTGCTCAGCTCCCTTATCTCCAGTTGTTTATCTTTGGTTCCTCTTTTTCTATAAAGGTAAATCCTAGTTTTAAATCCCATTCATCTAGAAATATTTATTCTTACCAATACAATCACTAGTCCCATTACTATGTGCCAGGCCTTGTGCTGATGTGGCTGGGATCACAGTCAGGAACAAAATGGCCTTGATTGCATGGGGCTTAAGGCAGCAGTCCTGAAACTTTTTGGCATCAGAGACCAGTTTTGTGGAAGACAATTTTTTCACGGATAGGAGGGAAGAGAGGCTCATCAGGCATTAGATTCTCGTAAGAGCGCACAAACTAGATACCTCTCATGCGCAGTTCACAATAGGGTTTGCACTTCTATCAGACTCTAGTGCCACTGCTGATCTGACAGAAGGCAGAGCTCCACTCGCCTGCTGCTCCTGCTGTGTGGCCCTGTTCTTAACAGGTCACAGACTCGTACCAGTCTGCAGCTCCAGGGGGACCCAGGCTTAAGGTCTAGAGCAACATTATTCAATAGAAATACAATGATGTGGGTGCATGCTGTAACTAACAACTTTCTAGTAAATACATTTAAAAAAGTAAATAGAAGCAGGTAAAATTGATTTTAATAACATATTCATTTAACTCAACATAGCTGAGATATTATGTCAATATGGGATCAATATAAAAAGTATTAATGACCTATTTTATATTATTTTTATTGCGCCAAGTCTTCAAGAATGTTGTATGTGTTTTTCACTTACAACACATCTCAGTTTGGATTTGCCACATGCTAAGTGTTCAACAGTCTCAGGTAGCTAGTGGCTCCTATACTGGGTGATGTAAGTTTACAGACACATAATTACACAAGTCAATATTTAGATTATAATGGTAATAGGTACTATAAGGAGAATGGGAGGTTAGTTTAATCAGCAGTTGAGAAGGGGCTTGCAGATGCTAACAATGAAACTTGAGGGGTAAGTTGAAGTTGGCCAGGAATGAAGGAAAATAAGAACATTCCAGGCAAAAGGAACAGCTTGTGTGAAATCCTTGATATGGAAAAAGAGTGAAAAGCCAGGTGGTATGCTGAATTTCGTGAGGGAGCAGAAGAATGATGGTACAACGAGCAGAATAAGAAATCATCCAGAAGAAATCTGGTTTTAGAGGAAAGATAATTTTGATTTTATGATGGCTTTTAGGCACAAAAGATAGAGATGTGGGATAGGAAAAATGGGAGAGAGAAAGGATTCGAGATTACTTTCAGGGTGGGTGGAGTCAGCAGGTTACGTCTTTTGTGAAAGTCCTAATGTCTGGATTTCTTTTCAAGGCCACTCATTACATGGGCTGGAGTTCACAACTTGGTGGGGGGTGGGGTGGGGTAAGTTGGTCAAAGAGATCAGGAGGGGAAGGGATTGATGGTGAACATAAGCTGTGTCCTAGAGAAGGTCAAAAGTCATGAGGGAGAGCTTTAGCTTGGTGGTGGAATCTTGGGGCCAACAGGAAAAGAAAAGAATGGAGGATTAAGGTAAAGGGGTGGAAGCCTGGAGCGGTGGGATGGAGGGTGGATCAACGTCAGTGCAGGGGTCAAGGTCAGCAGGTCAAAAGTGATTGGTGAACAGTGGTTTCTTTTAATTGGCTGCCAACAGTGCAGTGGGTGGTGGGTGAGCCAGGTACAAAATAAAGGTGAAGGGTTCAGAAGTCACTATAAGCAACTAATTTTACCAGTACTTTTACCCACCGGCAGTTTCAGAGGAAACAACTCAGAGACTGCGAAGAGAGAGACCCTGGAAAATGGGCCCATCCCTCTAAGTACCACAGGGAGCTTCTGAGGTTGGAGAGAAAGCTGACTTGTCTGACTTATCTGTGTGGTGGGGAGCCCGCTCCCGTGGTAACCTCCCATGCTCTCCCAGTCTGGCAAGCAAGGTGTCTGCTGTTCTCAGCAAGTCTTAAAGAGTCAGTGGCGATGGACACTGATATTCACCTTATAGATGGGGAAGTCTCGCCTTTACCCACCACCTGGAGAAGCCCTGGTATCCCTAGATCACCAGGCCTCTGGATGACAACCATGGATTTTAAAACTTGAACTCCATCACGGATGGAATAAGGCTTGCCGTATGCACACTGAGATCACGTGAAAGAGCTTGATTTATAAGATCCCGGGGTTGGTGTTTTCCATGCTCTCACCTGGAATGCTGAAGCAGCAGTGTTCTCTTGGCAGCCGTGAGAGAGCGCAGCAGTTGGGGAGATGGGCAATGAGCCTGTATGAAGACTCAGTCATGATCTGGCTACAGACTGCAAATGCTGCAATTCAAAACAAAACAAAACAAAACAAAACCATCCTACAGACCAAATGCCTTTTAGCAGGAAAAAGCTGTGCTGTGTTAAAACAAAATGGAATGATGTTCTGTTGTGGGGTGATCCTGGTTTTCAAGGATGGACATTTTGCTGAGTGATATTTGTGGAAATGTTTAATGTCTACGCTCTAGGTCTGAGCTCTGGCATCTCCTTCCCTTTATAATCATCAGAAGTTGAGAAGGATAGGCGCATGAATAATAAAGGGGAGCCATGGGTGTGAGGAATTAACTTTTAATCTAGGCTTGCCAAGGTGGTTGGGTGTCTGTTATCTTTCAGTTATGTTGATTACACAATGATAAAGAGCTGTGTTAAATATTTTTGGAGCAATGCAGACTTGAACAAAAAATGATAAGTTGAGAGAAAATATAATTAGGTCTTTTGTTGTGGTCCATCCTCCTGGATGACAGCACACTGAAGCCTCATTTGGATGGGGAAGAAGAGAGAAAGAAGAGGGAGAAGCAGAGTTTGGGAAGCTGGATAGAACCAGATTATTTAAGGCTTTGGAGGTCATGTCAAGGAGCTTGGATTTTATCCTAAGAGCAATAAGAAGCTGGGGAAATGTTTTATGCAGGGTAGTGTTTACGAGATCTGATTTGTGTTTTTATAAGCTTCCCTTGACTGCCCTGAGGTATAGCCACACTAGGTTTAGAGAGAGAGTGAATTTCCCATTCCGTGGCTGGTAATGTAACTGGTGTAAGGCTGGAATCCCAAGTGACAGCACAACAAACAGAAGCCACTCGCAGGGACATGAAAGGCACAAGGACAGCACTGTCGTAAGGGATTTCCACTGCCCACACTTGCTGGCCTGCTAATGTAGGCAGAATCAAAGGAAATATGTAATATAAAAGGCTTCTTTGTAGTTTTGTTCAAAGAGAAGCCATGCTTAGGGACAAGTTTGAAAACTCTGATGATGGGTTGATAAAATGTCAAGCTTGCCATATTTAGGGGACTGGCGCATATCAGGGCAGGCTGCATAGACATACCGGAGCAGAAGTTTCCCTAAACAGAAGCCTCCCAAAATTGCTTCTTTAGGGGAACTCTTACCCTTATGAGGCATTGAGGGGGTCTGCCTCCAGAAAGACTGCCTGGATTGTGACGTCTACCCCTTTCACTCCTTTTTGAGACAGACTTACCTACTCTGGGCCATTCTCCCTTCATTCAGGGGATCAGCATCTACCCTCCTGGGCCGGGGCCCTGCGAGGTGTGGGTGCATGTGTCCTCAAGAAGTTCACCGTGCAGAGGGGAGATAGACAACTCATCTTTGTCAGCTGATTTTTAGTGCAAAAATTCCTGTTTTACAGAGGAAATTTCAAGGTACAGATTCCATGCCATCCTTGTTATCTTCCTTTGTTTGGAATCAGTTACCGATTAAGATGCTCCTGATTTTGCCCTCTGCTTAGCTAAGGGAAGCCAGGGTGTGCTCTGGTCACCCCCTGAGATTCTGCATACCTGAGTTTTTCCTCTCAGTTTCCCTCGGACTCCCACCCTCCAGAGCTGGCCTGGACTGGTCCAGTTGGCCTGTTTCTTTCCTTCTGCTTCTGAGGTTGCTGGAAAAGCGAAGTCCATTTAGGTATGGGCCCTGGTTTATCCCTTTAGCTGCTGGGGTGGTTTTCCTTGAGGTTGCCCAAGCCCTAGGCAGTGAGCAGTCTCTGGATTTTGTCCTTGAACTTTGCCGGCTCACTTTGTCTCTGCTACAGGCACAGGCTCTCCACCCTGCTGTGCTCAGCAGAGACTGCTGGCTCTAACTGCACATTCTGTTCTCTGGCAAATCTCTGGCTTTCTAGTCTGCTGTTCTCTCTTGAACTTTATCTCTCTTTACAAGTCTTCACTGCCTAACCTTCCAGACACAGGTTAGCACACCTCTCCCTTTTATTTTTACATCTGGAGCCCTGGAACCTAATGAATGTCTCGCAC
Source organism: Carlito syrichta (assembly GCF_000164805.1). Taxonomy (NCBI): domain Eukaryota; kingdom Metazoa; phylum Chordata; class Mammalia; order Primates; family Tarsiidae; genus Carlito; species Carlito syrichta. The sequence goes on from NW_007252941.1 coordinate 663,249, forward strand.
AATATCCCATGGCCTCTATGTGTTGAGCTTTACAACCTTCACAGATGTTGAAAATTCAAACCAGTTATTTTAAAGGTCATCCCTGTGGAATTGTATTAATTAGGTTTGTTTTGAAGTTTTTCTAAACAAACCTAATTAATAAAAAGTTATTCTTTTTGTTTTCAAACTTTCACCCTCTGCGTATAATTTTCTAAGAAGCATTCTAGAAAATTATTCTATGACTCTAACGTCTACCGTTTTTCTTAAATAATAATTGGTGCACATCTAAGGTGAAATAGTTTTATTAAAAAGCACTCAGAATATTTAAAAATATACACTATGAACTTGAAATTGAAGTGTCAGTTTTTTTACTTTACTAATTACAGTTAAAAATAATTTTAGCTCTATTTTTTAAAAACACACATACCCTAATAATTATGTCCCTTGTACATTAGTAAAAAGGGATAGTTCTGCTATGACAGAGCAAAGGCTCATTGGAAGTGCCCTTCTGCCCAGCATTCTAGTGTGACTACAAGAGCATGAGAAAGGATGAAGGAAGTGAGGAAGGTCTGCACCTGAAGTGTTTCACAAATACAGGCTCAATGGACCGATGGGAGAAGAAGCACTCTGTGCCTTGCTTCTTGCTTGGCTGGCTTCGGAGCTATAACTAAGTTCGTTCCGAACCTAGGGACGGGAATCCAGCAAGCATTCTTGGATCATTTTTTTTCTCCAGTAATAACTTTCCTTGAAGCTTAATTGTATATGAAAATGTAAATATTGAAAGACCATTAAGCAGCCCATAATGAGGTCAAAGTGCTTGTGATTCCGCCACCTACCTTTTGTGGGATTACACATTAGCATTTCCTGGTAATGGACAACGAGCTACGTGTCTAAAACCTTTCAGGGCTCAAATAGAAAAGTGTGTGCATGAAGTCCAGTATTCATTGGCTGGGAAGTGGACCCACTAGGCACGTGTCCCTCCTTCCCTTCCCTACTCCTGAGTCAGAAAGGCAAGTGCCTTTACAGGGATACAACCCCATGTCTTTGTGGAATTCCATATCTGCACTTTTTGCTTCAACTCGACATCTGGTTTGTAACAGTTTATGCATCAACGGAGTCTATTATGGGAGTCTTTTCTTAAAATTAAACTCTTTGTGGGAGTACTGGCCACTGTGGACTTAGGTATAAAACTTGCTGTTACTATAGCCATAGACAGACAACCTGTTCCCGGGACCGAGTATAGCAGGATAATGAGAAAGCAGGAAGACCATAGCATAAGGGAAAATGGTACTGGCTGTGTGTTTCCTAGACTATGGAACCTCTTGGCTTGGGAGGCAGAAGTTCCTGTCAGGGCAGTTAACAGTTTGTCTCAAACAGATGCGGACTGAGGGGTGACAAGCAGAATAGTATGAGAGAACTGTGGGATTGCTGCTAGTTTTTTTCAGTCTTTCAGTTGTTTCAAGTGTCCAGCCTTATAAATAACTGAAAGAAGTATTAGCTGAAAGAATTCTGAGCCCTACTTTTACTTATTAAATTAATAAAACATTTATTACAATAACAAAACCCAATGCTAATGGAGGTACGAGAAAATAGATACATTCACATGTTGCTAGTGAGATTTAAATTGCTCCAGTGCTTCTGGAGTGCATTTTGTCCAATTATACTAAGAGCAGTGAAACTGACATTGTGCCTCTTTCCTCCATTATCATTCACATTACGGGATATAGATCAAGGAAATCATCCAAAAAAAGAAAGCAATTTATATAAAGAAAGTTATGGTTTAAATAATGGGAAATCAAGTAAATCATTGTCAAGAGACTCCCCTTCTATTTTATTATTCTCAGAAATGTGCTCTATACACTTTGGAAGGCTCTTCTAAGTAATAAAGTCTTTGAATGGTGACTGAGCCGATGGCTGTAAGGAAGAAGCATCTCTTGTTTGAGTGAAAAGACACAATCAGTAACTTTCTGCACAGAATCAGCTACCTGTGGATTTCCTTAATTCCTGCCAAATTCTCCTGATACATAAACTGATGTTATTTGAGGGGATAATGGAATCACATAATTAACAGGGATCTTGGATGATGTCTTATTTAACCTGCTAGCTGAGAAAGGTACCTTCTCTGAGTACATAGGCATACGTCTGGTTATTATTTGATCAATTATTTCCTCTTGGGGCAATTTATTAGAAGCTCTATTATTTAGAAAGGTTTTTTTTTGTACACAACCGCCCACTGGGTACCGTGTCCACTACCAGGGGAGAGAGAGCCCACTAGGAGCCTAAACTTCATCTGCATGCATTTGACTTGTGTAGCAAATTCTCATATGGACCCCACAGCTCTAAGATACATTTTTAAAAAGTTATTTCTTATGTTAAAACAAAATTAACTTACTTGCAACTTTCACCTATTAATTCCACTTCAGCCTTCTGATAATCTGGTTCTCTCTGAGACATTTTTTTCTCCCCAGGCTGAAAAGCCTTAGCTTTTTAGACTGTCCTCTAATGTTCAACACATGATTATTTTTCTCTGGAAGCACACCAAATTTTTTATGTTAAAGTGTTGCAGGAAGAAATAACCATAATACCCTGGGTGTGATCTAAACATTGCAGAGAAAGCCTAGCATAGTTGCTCATTCTATTTATTTGTTTGTTTATTTATTTATTTTTTGAGACGAGGTCTCCCTCTATTGCCCAGGTTGAAGTGCAGTGGTCAATTTCAGCTCGCTGCAACCTCTAACTCCCAAGATCAAGCATTTCTCCTATCTCAGCCTCCCAAGTAGCTGGGACAACAGACACATGCCACCACACTCAGTTAATTTTTTTAATTTGTATTTTGTAGAGACGAGGTCTTACTGTGCTTCCCAGGCTGCTTTCAAACTCCTGGGTTCAAGAGATCCTTCCATTTCGGCCTCCCAAAGTGCTGGGATTATAGGCATAAGCCACTACATCGGCTCCCAAAATTAATAAATTTGAGTAGACCTTCTTTGTGAATCTAGAGTGGCTCCTATTAATCATTTAGTCCTTATCTATGAGCTCACAAATCGTCCTTTTGATAACCTGTTCTTACATTTTTTCCTAATATCTTTCACTTGAAAATGTAGGACAGCATTTGCAGCTTCTTACTTGAAACAAAAGTATGGTTCGGATTGGTTTTCTCATTTCACTGAATTGCTATGTTTAAGTTGATTTTCTTTTTTTTATAAATTGAGTTCTTCTGAAAGATTTTAAGATAGCATGATAGTTGACTAAATTGTATAAGTACTTTTTTTGAGAAAAGGAATTATGAACTATTTTACAATGCAAATAACCGTTTATCATCTTTAGCCATGTAATGTTTTACTTCTGCAAATAGGCAGAATAGTAAAAAAGATGGGTAGTAAGAAAGCTTTTTTAAAAAATATTTTAAAAACTACTAATTACTGTAGACCATTTAATAAATTATCTTTGTCTGTTTCAATGGACTTGAAGAAGTAGGCAACTTTTTTTTTTTTTTTCCTTAGGGTTGGAGTCTCACCATGTTGCTCAGGCTGAAGTGCCGTGGATATTCACAGGCACCATCATAGCTCACTGTAGCCTCACACTCCTGGCCTCCAGAGAGATCCTCCTGTCTCAGCTTCTTATTTATTTCTTCATTCATTTATTGATTTATTTGTGCATGTGAGGATTTGTAAGATAAGTAAATTGCGTGATGGTGATGTCTGGACTTCTAGCAAGCCTTCTCTCCCACCGGTAGTGGACATGGTACCCAGTGGGTGGTGTCCGCTATCTCCCGCCTCTTTAGCAGTGCTCAGTGTGTGTTGTTTCTGCTTTTCTGCTCAAGTGCCCAATGTTTAGGACCTGCTTATGCCTGAGAACATGAGGAGTTGGGCCTATAGGTACACGCTACTGCTTCTGGCTGGGAGGCCACTTTCAAAGGATCTTAGGTAATAAAAGAATCTCGCCTATCCTTGAGAAATACAGGTGTGATAGCATACACAGTCAAACTGTGCTCTAGGGCTAAGGCTGCTGGTTATATTTGTTTGTGATTTAAGCAAGGAAAATAAAGATTTTATGGAACATATTCAGTTAGAGCAGCTGCCTTAACCAGTCGAAGGTTTTATTGGTCACTATGCACCCCAAATCAACCTTCTCTTTTATGCTTCTCATTATATTACATAAATTATAGAATTTTTGAATCTAAGCTAAAATGTAGAGTTTATCTAGTTCAATTTTTTGGGGGGTGTCTCACACTGTACACGCTGGTGTGTAGTGGCACGATCATGGCTCACCCTAGCCTCTACTTTCTGTATCAAGTGATCCTCCCACCTCAGCCTCCCAAGTAGCTGTGATTTCAGGTGTGCATCAGCACACCCTACTAATTTTTTGATTTTTTTTGTAGAGGAACAGTCTCTTTGCTCTGGCTGGTCTTGAAATCCTGGATAAGAGATCCTCTGACCACTGCCTTCCAAAGTGCAGGAATTATAAGGGTGAACAACCATACCCTGCCTAGTTCAATGTCTTAACCTTACCTATGAAACTAAGACTCTGTGAAGTGAAATTTTTCACTTCATCCAAGCACCAACCACTGCTGTTGAAGAAGCAGATGGGCAATGTTCCTGTTCCCATGAAGATCATATTTTAGTTGGAAGAGGACATGGGAAAAGCAAGACACAAATATTTGAAGGACAAGAGTATTAGATATTGATAGTGTCAGAGAGGTTGGAATATGTCGTATTCAGTGGCTACTTCTCTTCCTGCTTTACCAAAATGCTTCCTGAGGACTGTTTCAAAATAATGGAGAAGCTAAATGACACAGTGCTTCATGAGTCTGTTGAATGTCAAAAAGGTAAATATCTTTTCTTTTAATCGGCTCATACCTATTTCTTCTTTAGGCAATAAAAAATGCAGACAATATTTTTAGAATGACGATATATGTAAACAAAAACATACTCAAGAAGATCAAGTCTTGACCAGGTGCAGTGACTCACACCTGTAATCTCTTTGGGAGGCCAAGGGAGGAGGATTGCTTGCGCTCAGGAGTTCAAAAGCAGCCTGGGCAATATAGTGAGACCTACACCTCTACAAAAAAGAAATTGTAAAAATGGACTGGGTATGGTGGCACATGTCTATAGTCCCAACTACTTAGCAGGCTGAGACTGAAGGATCTCCCGACCACAGGTTATTGAGGCTACAGTGAGTGGTGATCATGTCTCTGCACTCCAACCTGGGCAACAGAGTGAGACTCTGACTTAAAAAGACAAAAAAGAAGATCAAAGTCTAGCAGTTTTGCCTAGGGCAAATTAAATACATTGTAATGTGTTAATGTGTTTAAATGTGATTAAACACGTTTAAACCGAACCACATTTAAACTGTTTGTTCAGACATATTGACTAAAGAGAATCTTTTCTTCTCAGAGGGGTTTAATGAAATGATAGGAGAGGATATGACTAATCTAGTAAATCGTTCTATAGCTGTTCTAAGGAATATTGAAGAAGTGTTCTCAGAGGCCTAGACTTTAATCCTAGTTTTATTGTTGATGCTCTGTCAGTGAAGACATCATCTAATTTGGCTGTGTTTCAGCTTTCTTGCCACCAAATAGGGAAACATTTAACATCAAGCCCTGTATTAGACTTGAGGAAGATAAAAAGTATCTGAGGTAGGACCCTGACCCTTGAAGATCATATATTTAACGAAGAGAAAAGACAACAGTACCAGGTGGTAAGAATGCTGAGAAAATGGCACAGATGGGAGGTTTCATGGATATCCAGAGGAGAGAGGATTGCTTTTCTTCAGGAGTCAGGAAGGTTTCCTTGAGGATATATGAGTTAGGCTGAACTCTGGAGGATCCATGCTCTGGAAAAGGGAGTGTAATTATAGTAGCACTTGCAGACTTTCCAAATAAAGCTTCTGCAGGGTCAGAGGTTATTAAAGTCTCCTGGTGACATAGACCTGAAGTTCACTGGTGACTGGCAGACCGGAATGGCTGGCTGAGGATGGAACACAGGAGGATGTGAAGTCTGCCTCTGCAGCCCGAGTCTGGGTGACAGATGGCTGCATTCATAGGACTGAGGACATCTGAGGGGAGAGCTGGTTGGGAGACAAGGTGATAATTAATTCTAAGCATATCAAGATGTTGGCTGCAAATCTGACTCAAAATGTCCATCAGGTAGTGATGAGGGTGAAGAGGAGGTAATGGTGGAGATGGGGAATCATCTGTGTGAGCCCTGGCCAGCAAGAGGGGAGGGTGTGGGGATGTAAAGTGAAACAGGGGCCAAGAGTCACTGACTCGTTCCACAGGGGCATTTCTTTTTTCTTTTTTTTTGAGTTGGAGTTTCACTCTGTCATCCCTGCTGGGGTGCAGTGACATGCTCCTGGCCACTGCAGCCTTGATCTGCTGGGCTCCAGCGATCCTTCTGCCTCAGTCTTCCAAGTAGCTAGAACTACAGACATGCACCACCATGCCTGGCTAATTTTTTGTTTCATTGTAGAAGTGAGGTCTCACCAAGTTGCCCAGGCTGGTCTCCACCCCGTGGGCTCAGGCAGTCCTCTCACCTCGGCCTCCCAAAGTGCTGGGATTATAGGGGTGAGCCACCACGCCCAGCCTAGTATTTCTAATTCATCTTGTAGTTACATGATTCCTTGGCAGCTAAAGGGAGCTGTTCTTGTTACAGTACTCATCTCAATACTTAGTGAGAGCGGTGTTCTATATCCATACTCATCTAGCCCCACAACTGCTTACTGATAGGATAAAATACGTATAATATAATATATGCATATAAATCACACATAATTTGTGATCCAGACCAGGGCATATCTGAAAGTGAAAGGAATGTACAAATAATAATCACGCTGGTACAACAAGTGTTCACCAGGACTGCCTAGGAGCTTGGGCGGTTCGTCTACAGTGACAGGAGAACGTGTCAGTAGGTAGATGTAGGGGTTGATGTGAAGAGATGTTGAAGTGTCTGGTTTGCTCTGAGTGTGAGCCTGGTTATTCCTCAAGTGAGCTCCTGTCTGTCCAGTGGTGTTAGAGCGGCACGGCCACCGTAGAACTCTCAGTGAGACTTGACAAAGTCCAGTGTATTGACATGAGTTTGGCATTTTCAATGTGTAAGACATTAGAAATCTGGGTTTTATCTCAGTTCCGTGCAAATTTCCTACAAGTTATTTCTCTAAACTTTAATTTCATTGATTGAGGGAGGAGGGGGAGGGTGAATGTGTATGCCTGCACAAGAAATATATATATATATATATATATATATATATATATAGAGAGAGAGAGAGAGAGAGAGAGAGGAGTGTCAACTTTTCTTTTTCCCTTTTTTGATGAGGGAAGTTTACTTCTTCACAATTCCATGCTTCTCTCATTCTGCTTCTTTAAATTCTCCAACCCCTCCCTTTTAATTAACTAATTAATTAAATGTTTATTTATTTATGTATTTAGACAAAGTCTCTCTCTGTTTCCCAGGCTGGAATACAGTGGTGCAGTCAGTCATAGCTCACTGCAGCCTCAAGCTCCTGGGCACAAGTGGTCCTCCCACCTCAGCTTCTCAAGTAGATGGAACTACTCTCTCACTTTTTAATTCCCCTTGTTCAGAAGGTAAAGTTAAACAACTCTTGAAAAAGTTCCTTTCTGTTCTGTGGCAGTGTATTTTTGTTACTGCCCAGTGATACCTTGAATTGGAGAGGCATTTTATGACTCATAAGTATTCTTATAAATTATATCATATTGATGGGTAGGGAAATATCAATTTAATGTTTTACATATGACAATTTGGGGCACAGAGGGGTTAAGTGACTAGCCCAAGGTCACACAGTTAGTAAGTGGTAGACCTGGGCCAAAAATCAAGGTTTTACTCTACCATTTAGATAACTGCCTTTCACTTTATTAAATTGCAATGTTAGAATGGAGGCTTGCACATGAATATATAATGTGAATATAAATAATAAAGAAAATAGCCAAAATATATTTCAACATCTTCCCTCTCATTAAAAAATAAATTATTTCACATATAAGTAATAGATGAGTATATTCTTGTTTTAAAGAATTCTGGTAGTACAGACAAAGCACGTCCTCAGTCTCACCTCCCTTCATAGACTGTTATCAATTGATATGAATTTCTTTCTTTAAAAAGTTGTGAAACACCGTGGCTCACGCCTGTAATTCTAGCACTTTGTGGGGAGGAGGCAAGAGGATTGCGTGAACCCAGGAGTTCGAGACCAGCCTGGGCAATTTGACAAGACTTCATCTCTACAATAAATAAAAAATTAGCTAGGCATGGTGGCGTGTGCCTGTAGCCCCAGTTACTTGGAAGGCTGAGGTGGAAGGATCGCCGGAGCCCAGCAGTTTGAGGCTGCGGTGGCCGGGAGCAGCCACTGCACTCCAGCCTGGGTGACAGAGTGAGACTGCAACTCAAAAAAAAAAAAAGGTAGTAGTCTTTGGTGTTGTTTTTATCTTGTTGGAAAAGTAACATATGAGTATTATAAGAGTAAAAGGAGGAAAATAGCGAACGCTCATTATCATCCTACATGAAGATACGGCTAATATTTTAGTGTATCTGCTACTATCTGTAGCCTTTTATCTATGCATATATTTATAATATACATATTTTATGTAATTGATATTTTAATACATGTACAATTGACTGCTTTTTAAAAAATTAACATTTTATTATGAACATTTGCCCATATTGTTAACAATGTTATAGAAAAATTTTATTTTAATGGCAGCATTTTTTAGAGGAGTTCCCAAAATTTACTTAATCATTTACTATATTATTAGAAATTTCCAATGTTTTTGTAATTATAAATAGTGCTGAGGTGAACTATCTCTTTTATAAGGCGAGAATGTTTCTTATTCTAATTTTATGCATTTTCCTTTGTTGACCTCATTGAGTGTAGGAAGGAGACCAGGTAGCATGTTAATTATTGAATCCCATCACTTGGGTAAGCATCTCACATCTACTGAGTCATTTATATCAAAGGAACAATGATGGGGGCAATAATAATGAGTGTGCATCTTTGGCTACTCATTAATGCCATCTGCTCAGTAAAACATTAATGAGCTTACACTTTTGACCTGTGAAAAGTGCTTTTAATTACAGTTCTTTTCTTTCCCTCTTTGCTTTTTGAATCCACCAGACTGCTGGATCCTTTGAACATACTGTCCATTCTTTGCAGTAGCAAATGAGCTCTCTGGCTTTGAGCTGATTTTAAACATGACAGTGGAAAAATGATGATTAAAAAGCAAATATCCCTTTAAGCTTTAGATGTAGTCCTGAATATAGGATAAATGATGTAGAGGTTAAAAGTTCCCATGATCTATTAGATTAATAGACACAAAAATTTTGATTAATAGGCAGTTGTTCAAGGACTACAAATGGAAAAAAAAAAGCCATAAATATGATCTACCTAAATAGTAATAAAAGAAATCACACTAACAACTAAAATAAGATAGACATTTTAGCCTGTGAAATTAACAAATAATTAAAATATGGAATATCCAGTTTTGTCAGGGATATAGAGAAAAGCTTATTAACCAGTGATGATGTAAATTGATTACATTTGGTCAATTTGGAAATAATATTAATGCCTTAAAATCTGCCTTCTCTTTGAGCCAGTATTTATACTTAGCAAAATGTATCCTAAAGAAATAATTACTACTATAGGATTCTGGTAAAGGTTTGTTGCAAAATGTTCATTCAGCAATATTTTATACAAATAAATAAGTAAAAACAGCTTCAATATTAATTTATTCGGTTAATAATTACTTATTGAGTGCTCCTATATGCCAAAGCATTTTCTTTCTTTCTTTTTCTTTCTTTCTTTCTTTCTTTCTTTCTTTCTTTCTTTCTTTCTTTCTTTCTTTCTTTCTTTCTTT
>NW_007252941.1:673133-745370 GCF_000164805.1 Carlito syrichta
ACAGTGGTAGGGGACCTGAAGGGGTTGCCTGCCACATTTCATATACCTCAGAGTCTTTGGGTACAATGGTGAACAAGATATGACTTCTCCTACCAAATACCTACAGCCCAGCATGGTGTATCCATTAAAAGAATTCTAGGCATTCACTAAAAATGATGCTTCATGCTTCTTCTAGCCAGAATGGAGCAACAGACTTTGAACTTACTATATTGCCTTAAACAACAAAATACCAGAGTATTGTAGAAAATAGTGGTTTCAGGGTTGGAAACAGGCAGTGTGGGACTGTGATCTTTGAGAGAAAGAAAACAAACAAGATGAGTACTAAGATTGTACTAGATTATGATCTACAAGAGGTTTGATGGTGTGGGTAGGGGTGGTCTCTGGTAGTCTTGCTGGGTTGAAGAGATGGAGATCAGTTTGGGGAAATCAGTTTGGAGCAGCCCTGGCGTCCAGTGATCCCCAAATGCGGATTGTTCTTAAATTTGGCTGCTAAGATTTTCAGAGTGGCATACTGAAGAGGAAGGATTCTACAAAGAAAAAGCATCCAGCTGGGTGCAGTAGTTCACGCCTATAATCCCAGCATTTTGGGAGGCCGAGGTGAGAGGATTGCCTGAGCCTACGGGTTCAAAACCAGTCTGGGCAGTTTGGAGAGACCTCATCTCTACAATAAATTTAAAAATTAGCTGGGCATGGTGGCGCGTGCCTGTAGTTCCAGCTACTTGGAAGGCTGAGGCAGAAGGATCACTGGAGCCCAGCGGGTTGAGGCTGCGGTGGCCACTGCACTCCAGTCTGGGTGACAGAGTGAGACTCCAATTCAAAAAAAAAAAAAAAAGAAAGAAAAAGAAAGAACTTCCAAGATCTCTAGAGGGAGCCCCTTGAGTCTTTGACTAAGTACTGATCAGTACACATGTGCTGGGGCTAGGGAAATAACTACAAGAAGTCATAGACAGAACAATATCTGGATCACACAGGCTTAGGGGAATATTCTTGTTTCCACTAGCCTGAGTGGAAAGATTTCAAGGAGTAGAATTCTCAGAAAGTTATCACATTAATAAGAAAGATAAATTGACTTGAAGACTAAAGGCCTAACAAAGATTGAAAGCAAATCTCAAAAAGACTCAGTTGATCACAAGTAACTCAACTGCACACCAAAACAAAATCCAATGCCATTTTAACGAACTTAGCAAAATCCAACCCATGATGTATAATTTACTCTGGCAGCTAATAAAAAATCACCAAACATGTGAAGAAGTAGAAATATATGACTCATAACCAGGAGAAAAATCAGTCAATAGAGATTTAGAAATGACAGAGATGCCGAAACTAGCAGAAAGAATATGGAAATAGCTATTGTAAATACGCTTGGCATGTCAGAAGAGGTAGAGGAAAACATGAGCGTGATGATGAAAGAAACTGAAGATATAAAAAGAACTAAAATGAGACTTCTGAAGATGAAAAATATTCAAAACAACAAATACACTAAATGAGATCAGCCACAGATTAGACATTGCAGAAGAAGAGGTGCGTCCGTTTGAAGACAAAGCATCAGAAACTACCCAAAATGAAGCAAAGATATAAAAAAATTAAAATGGAATAGAGTATCAGTCATGTGTGAGACATTATAAGACAGTTTAACACTCATGTTGTTGTAGTTCTAGAAAAAGATGGAGAAACCAGAAAAAAGTATTTGCAAAAATCAAGGGTAAACGTTGGGGAGGTGATCAATTACAAAGGAGAAGAAGACAACAAAAAGTGATGATGTCATAATTGTGACAGTGGCTACACAACTTTTTATACATGTCAAAACTCATCAGATTGTATCTTTTTTATTTTTATTTTTTAGAGGTAGGGTCTCACTCTGTCACCCAGGCTAGAGTGCAGTAGCACATTCATTGCTCATTGTAACCTCAAATTCCTGGGCTTAAGTGATCCTCCCTTCTCATTGTCTTGAGAAAATGCTTGAAGATAATAAAATATTAGCAATGCCAATTGTTTCATAATGTTATGTAACAGGGAAAAGTAAATTAATTTTCTTCTTTTTGCTTACTTATCTTTATTTTAAATTTTTTTCCCCATCAAGACATGTATTATTAATAAAAAAAGAAAAACGTGCCAAATCTTTTTGACTCCAAGGAACCTCAGAGTTTGGGTACTTGCTAACGCTAGTGCTTCCTGTCTTCCAGGAAGTAGTATTCTCCTGACCTGTAAAAACAGCAGCCTTTTTGTCCTACCTGTTTCATAAAATAGTTGTATCATGGCTGTACAAAAGAGTACTTATTCTCAATATGTTTCAGAAAATCAATTTAACCAGTGAAATTTGAAGAGAATTTATTGGCCCCTATTACTGAAAAATCTGGACCTCAGGCATAGGTGGATCCAGGGATTCAAGCACTATGGCTTTTCTTCCATTTCTACAAGTCTCTCTGCTATCCACTGATGACTTCATTCACAGGCAGGTCTTCTCCATGTAATAAGGAATATGACTCCCAGCAACTCCAGACTTAGATGACTTTTGTTCCTGAATCAGGATTCTTCGTTGTAAGTGATAAATGTTTATGCTTATTAAATTAAGCATAAAGGAAATTATTCAAAGATAATTGGGTAGCACCTAATTTCTAAGATTACCATAGAGTCAGGCAGAAACGACACCACAAATCTCTGAGCCCAAATGGCACAGCTCCTACTGCCACCTATTAGGAATGGGGTCACTTCCACTTCTGGAAATGGACAGCATACTTCTTCCCCCATCACCCTTGAGGGAAAGGACTCTGAAAAAGACGTGTGTTTCCCTTGCTTGTTTGCACTGCCTGCTTCCAATCAAAGTCTGCAGTGAACATGTCTGGTTGTCAGTCTGGTCTGTGTGACTAAAAAGAAGGCAGGAAAAGCAAGTGTCTAGCATCTTTAGTCTCAGAATATATGGCTTCCAGAAGCCCCAGAATTTCATGGTACTTGTATCAGGCAGGAAATGGTAGGTATGACCTAGAGTGGGAGGTGACCTCTGCCTCTAAGGTGAGGGAGAATGCACACTCAAGGGAGTTCAGATTCCGAGCAGCCAGAAAGAATGGTAAATGGTAGACTACAGTCTATGTTTTTGGGCTAACAACATCTATGTATCCCATTCTTTGTATAGTTTTTATGCATATCTGAAAAGAACCATTCCTAACTATCATAATACAATGATTCCTTATATAACTTACAAGACTCTCTTTTCCTCCCCACATGTAGTCATCCTACAGTCTCAGAAGTTATGGCATCCTGTTCAAAGTTCAAGATCTCTGGGCCTGGCAGTATTAGACAGCACCATAGGTGATTTCTTGGGATTCTCTCTGTGGCAGCAATTCTATTTAGTCAGGATTAATCATACTAGGCAACAAAACTGCCATTCTTTTGTTGTTGTTGTTGTTGGTGGTGGTGGTAATGATGTTGACCTATCACTTGAGCAACCTGAAATGTCAAAATGTCAGTTTCAGCTTCCAACTCAGTGGAATAATTGTTGCACTCCCTGGCAGAAGCACTGAGCATTAATTTTAAGATCACTAAAGCAGAAAAGCCCACAGCTGTGAATATGAGAAGTAAAACAACTTTGCAAAGGGTCACTAAATGTGATCTCAAGAGGTGCTACTTTCATTTCACTGTTTAGTCCTTGGCTCACATATTCTAACTACAAGAGAAATAATATTAAATATTTAGTCACCTTTTAACATATATGGAAATCCCATAGGACTGAATCCCAAATTTGCCACATATTTGCTGAGACCATAAATAAATATTCAGAATAAGGTCACATCTTTTTAAGGATAGCATAAATGGCAAGATAACGAATCTTGTGTGCTTCAGTGTGTTATCTTTTACTAGTTTTTTTTTTTTTCTTTCTGTAAATTCCTGATTAGGAGTAATGTTGTGAAAGATATAAAGGTGATGACCAAAACATCAGGTTAGATGACTCATTTGCAGAAGCATGGTAGGTGAGGAAAGAAACTAAAGATCTGGAATGCATGGTAATTCAATGAGTACCACACTGCCTCCTTAGTGAGAGAAGGTATCCAATGCAGTCCAATTACTACCAAGTGTCTGTCTGCTTCTCAAAAGCATAGGGTATGCTTTGCTGCTAAGAGCTGGTTCCTGCTTCAGAAATTGGGCATTGATTGGGGCCAGTTGCCAAGTAACTTTGGTTAGTGTAAGTTCCTATTGTGGAGTCCACGTATAGTTTTTATTTCTGCCAGTATTGTTCCATTGCTCATCCGATTACTCAGCAAAATGCTGAGTGGCCTGTCATCTGGTCTACTTTCTTAGCGGGGTCCTCTGGTGACCATTCATATAGGCCACAGGTGTTCTCACAATCTGAGTCCATTCACAGAGTGACTTACTTTTCTCTAAACCTCACCACCAATCCTCCAATCTCATTCCTTCCAAATATTTGCATAGCTGACCAAACTATTAGTTTGTTCCAATGAACCTGGATAGATCTAACTTCAGGTCTTTGCTATTTATAAATAAATTGTACAAAATCATTCTCAAGGTTCTACTCACAGGAAGGTTCCCTTTGTCAGGGTTCCTCAGAAGCACCCCAAATGGGTGTGAAACACTTCAGCGAACCTTTTAGCTGGTGCCAGAATATTGCACAGAGACTTCTCTAAACTTCATTCAAGATTCTTCCTATGTAGTCAATTATTCATGGACTACTGATGAATAGAGTCATTAGTGTGGGCCGAGGAGGAGTGACATTAGGTCAGAAGCAGGCATACGGGAAGTATAAACCATTTGCTCATGAAACTTATGCTTTCAGAATGTGCTTGTGATTTGCTCTGTGGAAAAACATTCCATAATAATATGTACTCAATTAATGGCGAGACAGATGAGATAACTCACTCACAACAGTCAGCTGGTGTCTCAGGATCTGATTATTAGTCTCTGTCAGAGTCGAATAGCAAGGTGTTTCTTACAAAAAAGAATCATTACTTGCTGAAAGGGGAATGGCTTTCATCCAAAACCCTAGGAGCCTCCACATGATTCTCATATTGTGATTTGCTATGGGCTCTATTTAGCATCCTTATTTGTTTCATTTTATATTTTATGCATCACCTGACCTGACGGGTCATATAAGTTAAGTAGCAGAACCGCTTGAACCACAGTTCAAACTGGTTCGAAAGCCCTCTATTGATTAGGAGGGACTTATCCAAAGTTAGCTGCTTTTTAGTCCACCTAGTAAATGGGCCAGAGCAGTGAGTTTATACATAGGAATGTTACCTCCCAAATCCAAAGAGTTCATCAAATTGTTGGATTCTTTTTCAGTGAGAGGGAGTTCAAGGTTAGCAATCTTGCTCCCATTTTGGACATGATACTTCAACTTGTCTCAGATCACTGAGCCCCAGAAACTTAACATATCCTGATATTACCTTGAAATTTTTTTCTTCTTCTCATATACATTATATTACTAAGGTATCTAAAATAACACACCTCTTTTTGTCATAGAGGGGGTCAGCAAGATATAAGATAGTGTTATCAATGGATGTGTGGACTAAATTTCATAACACAGAACCAGGAAGTTGACACTACTGAAAAGATGATGAAGATACATTGATATCCCCGCTGGGAGGAAGCAGGGATTTGGGTGTCTATATATTGATGAAAAGAGCATTTTCCTGATTAATAGCTACATATCAGGAACTAGGGACTGCTTTTTTTTGCTCAAAGTGACTACATCTAGAATAGCAGACATAATTAGAGATGCCACTTGATTAAATTTATAATAATCTACTGCTATTTAGTTAAGTTCCATCTGCCTGCTACACTGATCAAAGAGGTAAAGTAAATGAGAATGACAAATGCATCATTGCTTCATCTTTCAAGTCTTTGATGGTGGAAGTAGTGTTTGTGTTAGTAGTGAGAGTTCAAAGAGTTTTTATTTGTCCATATCTATCATAATACTCCACTGTTCAGGCAGCTAATGTGCAGATTCTGACAAATTCCAGGTGTACCTATTTCAACTATGCACTCAGACCTGTGATACTATCACATGGTAGGTTTAGGGTTGCCCTAGGCATAGTAGGTAAACCTATCTGATACTATAATCCTTAACTGTAAATGGTGGACCCTATGGTGGGTTTCCAGAAATTAGCACAGTTTAAGTGAAGGTCAATAAAGATTCAAGGGACTGGATATTTCCATTTCTCCAATGCATAGTTATCTTGTCAAATGGCCATATTATTCATAGTTTCCATAGGAAATGCTAGCAGAAGATGTGAAATGCTTACTCTCATGTTTTTGCAGGTTTCTTTCTCAAAGATGTCTTTCCCTTTCTTCCAGGTCTGTGAAATGATTCAGATCAGAGAACTGCATGAGGAGAGTGAATTCCTATTACAGTGGCTCAAATCAGCCCTTTGTTTGCCAGACCTAGAGTTTTTTAGTTGTAGAAAACAAATAGGATCTTAGTCAATGATCACTATTTCAATCTGAGGGCCCCCATGACCGGTTAGCCACCAATAATGATCACTGAAAATCAGGTGATTCTGCTGTTGGGTTATTTTGCATTTGTCTACCTTGCATTTGACCATTAAATACCAATACTCAGCCTCCTTGACCCCAGAAATGCAAATATTTCCGATGAGATTAGGAGAGCTCATTTCTACTGCTTCTCTGGCCTGCAGAAAATAGCCAGTTGAGGTCTTATGAGACTTTCAAGCAAGACAGAAACAGTTTTATTAGAAAGAGACTCGGTGGTGGTAGAGCTCAATGTAGTCAAAGTTATCTGAATCTTTCCATATGCATGTATTCCAAATCTTGAGGGTCCCAGTTTTTAAAATCAGTGTTTTCAGTTTCATCTAAAGGATATGTCTACACTTTAAATTTAACTGATATTGCAATCTGGCAACATCTAAGATTAATCTTTGAGTTTGTTTTGAGTGTGTCATAGTTCTGTAGGAATAAGAGAGAGAAGATTATTATAAGACCATTACAGAAAGCCCTGATGGGTGGCTTGTATTTTTAGCAAATGATTTTGGACTTTGAGAATATCCCTTTCTTTAAATTTTCGAATGTCATTAACAACATCCATCCTATCTTTACTGTCTCTCTATTTCTTCTTTCCTTTTCTATAGTTAGATGAGTCTGGGTCTCCCAAAGTTGCCCTGTATTCTAGGTGACCATAGATAATAATCTAATTACTCATTTGCCTTGTCTGCCCATGAGCAACCAGAATTTCATTCATTAATATCAACTTGATTTGTATTCTATTCAGCTGCAATCTGGCTAATGCTAGTTTCTAGGCTGCCCCTGTTTCCTTAGGTTGCTTGGAAGCATACCTGATACAGATATCTGCATCATTTAGCTTCCTGTGATAGGTGGAATAATGCCTCCAATGGTGTCTACCTCCTGATCCCTGGGACCTGTGAATGTGTTGGGTTACATGGCAAAGGAAATTTAAGGTTGCAGATGGAATTAAGGCTGCTAATCGTCTTACTCTAAAATTGGTAGATTATGTTGGATTTTACAGGTGACTCAATATAATGAACAGCTGCTCTTAAAAGTAGAAGAGGAGGCCAGGAGCTGTGGTTCACGCCTATAAACCCAGCATTTTGGAAGGCCGAGATGAGAGGATTGCCTGAGCCCATGGATTCGAGACCAGCCTGGGCAACTTGGTGAGACCTCATCTCTACAATAAATTTTAAAAATAGCCAGACGTGGTGGCATGTGCCCAGTTCTAGCTACTTGGAAGGCTGAGACAGAAAGATCACCTGAGCCCAGTAGATTGAGGCTGCGTGACAGAGTATCACTGCCCTTCAGCCTGGGTGACAGAGTGAGATTCCTACTCAAAAAAAAGGCAGAAGACGAAGGTAGAAGAAAGGAGTAAGAGGAAGATGTGGTAGTGGAAGAATAGTCAGAAAGATGCAACATCACTGGCTTTAAAGATGGATAAAAGATGCCTCTAAAATATGCAGAACATGAGGAAATGGATTCTACTCTAGAGCCTCCCAAAAGGAGCATGGCCCCATTGACACCTTGATTTTTAGGACTCTGACTTCCAGAACTGTGTGAAAATAAATTTGTGTTGTTTATACAGTTTGTGGGAATTTGTTACCACAGCAGCAACAGAAAACTAAAGCAGGTTCTTTGTTTCAAGCACAATAAACTAAATGACCGTTTTAAGCAGAGGAGAGTTATTTTATCAGGTAGCTCACAGAATCTCCAGGAGGACTGGAGGCTGAACCCTGGAGGCTCCAAGTCAGAAACTGCACCACAATCTCCTGAAGACACAATTCACTGACCTACCCATAGCCTTGTTGCAGCTTGCCCTGTGGATTCCAATATTGGACGCTGGGCCTCAAACACTATTGCTAGAACTATATCCTCTCTCTGTTCTTTCTGGAAAATGAATGTAGATGCTATCACGTATCACTTTCTCTAGAAATAGATTTTGTGCAATCTCTATTTCTATCAAAACCCGGAGTCTGATTGTGTTGACTTGGGTTTTATGCTTACACAATAGTTGCAAGGGAAGCTGAAAAGGTGAATATTGGCATATTTGGCTTCTCTAATGGGACTGATGCTCTGCCTCTAAGGTGGTGGATTCCTCAGACATAAAGAGGTGGTTCAGATGCTGGATTTTTGAGAAGAATGACTGTATGCTCCAACACTTCAATACCAGAAGAGGAGAGATTCTCTCTGTCTACCTGGGTCTGTTTCAATCTCCAAAAAGGATTCTTAACTGTTCTTGCATGGGTCCTTTGCTGACTTTGTAACTAATTACTGTTTAGGGTGAGTAGGGGTTCACTGATTGGCTGGTTTGGGTAGGGATCCTTGATTGACAGCCATTTATGGAAAGGTGCAGTTACCAAAACCAAAAGTGGTTTTGATATTGAAAGTAGGAGGAAAGGAAAAAGGGACAGGCAAAAAGACACAATGTGGTGAAAAGAGCTTTTTATTGCAGCTAGATCCATGGATGTACAGTCACGTATTGCTTAACGATGGGGATACATTCTAAGAATGTATCATTTTGTCATTGTACGAACACCATACAGTGTGCTTAGCCAAACCTACATGATCTAGCCTACTACACGCCTAGGTTATACGGGATAGCCTATTGTTCCCAGGTTACAAACCTGTCTGGCAAGTTACTATACTGAATATTGTAGGCAATTGTACCACGATTTGTGTATCTAAACAAATCTAAAAAGAGAACAGGTAATGAGCTGCAGTGGGACTTGGCTATGATGTCACATGCGACAGGACTTTTTCAGCTCCATTAAAATTTTGTGGGACCACTGTGGTTTACATGGTCTATCATTGATCAAAATGGTGTTATGTGGTTCATGACTGTAGTTAAATTTCAGCTTTCCTGCTTGCTAGTTTGCAAAGTCAATTTTATTCAAATATACCTGTAGTTTACCAGAGGTATTTAAGAGCACTGATTCTGGGGCCAGGTTGCCTGGTGTGTGTCCAGGTTCTTACTAGATGTGTAATTTTTGCCTTTTGATTTCCCCACTTGTAAAATGGGCATAAAATCAGTACCTACTTCATAGAATAGTTGTAATTAATGCAGAGTTAATCACTAATTAGTTTATTTTTATTTTATTTTTGTTTTTGAGTTGAAGTCTCATCTTGTTGCTCAGGCTGGAGTGCAGTGGCATGATCATGGCTCACTGCATCCTTGACCTGCTGGGCTAGGCCATCCTTCTGCCTCAGCCTCCCAAGTAGCTGGGACTACACGTGTGCAAAACCACACCTGGCTTTTTTTTTTTTTTTTTCTGTAGAGATAAAGTCTCTCCCTGTTGCCCAGGCTGGTTTTGAACTTCTGGGTGCAAGTGAACCTCCCACCTTGGCTGCTGGGATTATAAGCGTGAGCTACCACGACCGGCCTGTAATAAGTTTAGAATAGTGTCTGGTACATAATAATACCCATTATTAATTATTATTATTATTTTAATATAACCCAGACACAAAGAAATGAACTTGTAATTGTTTTTATATAACGAATCTAGTTTAATTTTAGACTTATTTCTGCTGATGGTATTGGTGGGGGTTGTGGGAAGGAGACTGAAATTTGCTAGTAGAAAGGTAATTTAAATAGCTTCTCTTAGATATAAATTCAACCAGTATAAAATTCATACTTCTTATGAAGTTGCTTCTCCTCTTCCACGAGGGCTCTTCCTTTCCCCTTTTACTTCCCTAATGTGAACTGAATGCAGGGGAAAACTGTAGAACATTTTGGGGGCAGGATGGGATATGGGTTACGTGCGGTTCTGTGTCTTCTTGGGTCCCTGATTGGTGTGGCTGGTCAGATCTTGGGCATCTTGCTGGTGGCCATTGAGGTATGACTGGTCCTGCCTGGTTTGGGCCATCAAACTGGTATCTTCCCCTAAAGACTCTGGATGCTGCCACAGCCTCTGGACACAAGTCCCTCCTCATTGTGGCCTTTTGTCCTGTATCCAGACTGCTTGACTCCTGTCTTCCTGGGATACCCAGGGTTTTCATGTGTTTCCTCTCTACTTATTTTGGCGTGAGGTGCCACCCTCAATCATTTCTACACTATTAATTCTGCACCATGTTGAAATGGCCTGCCAAACGTTAGTATTCTTTAAGGAGTTTACATTATTTTAGTCTGTTCGCTTGAGAAGTGAGGAATAAGTCCCCATGTAATTGGATTCCTCCAGAATGCCAGGTGTTTGTTTCTATTCCCGCTTGCATCTCCACCCAGGGTTTTGAACATAGGGAGACAGGTAGAATGCTCCTTTAAAAATTTTTTTTTCCTAATTTTATTCTCTCTCTTTTTCCCCAGCTTCCCCAGTGGCTGGAGGGTTTTTTCCTACCTTCTCTGAGTTGGGAGTTATAACATACACTGCGCATTTTCTGACTTTATTTCCCTGATTTATCTTTTAGGCTCTGGCTCTTAGAATTTTAAGGGAAGCCTTTTGAATTTGGAAATTTCCATTCCCACTCAATAAAAGCTGCTTATCACAACAACAACAACAAAAAAGAACTAAAAATATAATATGCAAGTTAAAACTGAAAAATAACTTCTTTTTAAAAATCTATTCCCTGAAAGTGTTAAATATTCTTGATTTTACTGGGTAGGGAATAACAAAAAAAGTATACCAGTTTAATATTTTCAAAATATTATCTCTTTTCCAGCAGCTGTGTAGCAGGTATTTGATAAATGATAGCTAGTATTGTTATTTTATGTAAATATACTTGTTCAAATGAAACCAGCAAATTATACTTAATTTTATACAGAAATATTGGAGTTGCTTAGCAACATACTAGAATCCTAAATCATTCATTTATGCATCCATTTGCTCATTCATTCACTCATCAAATATCTATTGATATTTGAATTCTTACTATATGCTAAGAATTATTCTAGTGTTCCATAACTCCTTTGTTAGAGTTTAAGTCGGATTAGTGACATTGCTTTTAACCCCAGGTTCTTCAGTAACTAAATTGGTTACAGCCCAAGATTAGCCAGGTGCACACCAAATCTACCTTTTAACAAATAGGAAGTTTTCACCGTAGCGTCCCAGTTCAATCAGGTTAAATGACTTCCCCTGTCCCACACCCAGTATTAGCTAAAAAAGGGAGTGAATGATCACAGTGGGGTGTAGCACTGTGCATATTTTTGTTTGAACAACCCTAGGCCAGCAGTACTGGCAGGTTTGTGGATCTCTTGTTAGTTACCTCCTCCTTCGTGTCCAGCTGTGGCCATGAGCTCTGATATTGACAAAGGCAGCAGAGGCAGGCTCAATGGCAGTGATGAGTTATACTGAATCCAAGAAGTTCCACTTACCTCATTGATTTGCAGAACCAGATTCCATCAGTCGTGTATTGGTGTCATTCTGTTCTGGGGAGCAAGGCATAGTTCCAAGTAGCAGAGTCCTGAGTATGTCTTCTTTATCCTTTGTTTTCTATTTTTATGTAAATCATGGTATGATGAAATAGTCAGTAATAAGGTCATTGAAGAAACAGGTAATTAGAAATGTCGTGGTTATACTAGACACAGTGTGTGTAAATCTTATTTACCACAACTAGTTATTAAGATAATATGTTAGGTTCATATAAACGTATGCAACTTATATAACTTAATTTTTTTACCAGTTGTCAGTAATGATAAAAATAGAACCCATTTTCCAGAGATTATGTGACTTTTTTTGTCAATGTGAAGGAGATTTTTAAGTACTTTGCTATGTGTGAAATGGCAATTTTTCATGTGCAAAAGCATCTTTTAGAAAGATAGCAATAGATATGTCAAGATAAAACTGAAGATGCTTGCCCATGCAGGAAAATGTCATATACAATCAGATTGGCTTGTAATGCAAAAGTTCTTTTTACAGCTCGTTTGAACCTATTGAAACATTTTTTTTCCCTATGTACTAAGAAAACTCACATAGGTAGCTCATCAGTTGTAACATGTCTACTGTGAGAACTGTTTCCTTGGAAAATGAATTCATGTTATCTACTTCTGGGACTGTTAAATTCAGTATCTGAGAGATTCTTTGTAACAAAGATGTCTAAGATATTTTCCAGCTTCTGAACTGATTTTTTTGTGCAGGATTTATGTTTCTAAAAGCTGACTTAAACTATGCCATTGTAAATCTAATCACATTTTCAGTGTACTAAAGAATCTTATTATTCAAAGGAACTTCCAAGCAAGTGTCCTAAGTAAAAATCATCTTGCTAATCACGACCCAATTTAGCTATAATTTTTTTCTTAAAAGCAGGACACACCTTCTTTATATTTCACATAAGATAAAGTATTTGAAAACGCTAGATTTTAATTTATTAATGTATGAAATACACAGATATTAACCGTATAGTTTGGTGGGTTTTGACAAATGTATGCACCTGGGTGACCAGCATTCCAATAAAGATGTTGAACAATTCTGCCAACCTGTAAAAAATGTCCTTACATGACTTTGCAGTCAATTCCTTCTCCATCTCTCAACCAACTGTTCTGATTTCTATTTCTATAGTTTAATTTATCCTATTCTTGAACTTGGTATACTTGGGATACTCTTTTATGCTTTGAATCTTTTGCTCAGCAAAATGTTTTTGAGATTTTTGAGGTTCATTCGTGTTTTTATGGATATCATTAGTTCATTCTTTCTTATTGCTGTGCCTCATTGTATGATTATATCACAATTTGTTTAACTGTGGATGAAAAGTTTGGTTGTTTCCAACTTTTGGCTATTATGAATAAAGCTGCTATGAACATTCTTATAAAAATCTTTGTATTTTTGAGCTGTGAACATTCTTATAACAACCTTTGTGTTTTTGTTTGTCAGAGATAAATTTCTAGGAGTAGAATTATTGGATAATGGAGTAGGGATATGTGATATGCGTAATTAACAAAGAATCAAAAAATGGTTTTCCAAAGTGGTTCTTGCATTTTTCTCTCCCACCAGTGATATGAGTGTTCCAATTGTTTCACATCCTTATTGTCACTTTTAAAGTTTCAGCCATTTGCAAATGTACTAGTTTCTCAATGTGCTTCTAATTTCCATTTCCCTGATAACTAATAAGGTTGAGCACCTTTTCCTATGCATCTTGGCCATCTGTCTTGTGTATACTCTTTTCCCCCAGTATATTTTCAAATTTTGCCCATTTAAAAAATAAGACTATCTTTTTTATTATTGATTTGTGGAATATAGTTCTTTATATATTCTGGATACAAGCTTCTTATCAGATATGTGTGTCACAAATATTTTCTCAGCTTATGGATTATTTCCTTAATGTGTTTTTGATGAACATAAGTTTTAATTCTAATGAAGTACAATTGACATTTTTCATTTATGGCTATAACTTTTTTCTTATCCACAAAAATCTTAGCTTGTCCTAAAATCATAAAGATGGTCTCTTAAATTTTCTTCTAGTGGCTTTATCATTTTAACTTTTATGATCTATTTCTAATTTTTCATATGCTATAAGGAAAAAGTTTGGGCTATTTTTTCCATGTGACTATCCAGTTTTCATAGCACCATTTGTTAAAAAAACATTTTCCCCATCCAATTGCATGAATACCTTTGACAACAAGCAGTTTTCTCTTAAGCCTGGATCGAGTTTTGAACTATCTATTCCATTCTGTTGATCTATTTGTCTAGCTGTATACTAATATTGTTCCATCTTAATTACTGTCACTTATAGTAAACCTTAAAATTTGGCAGCATTAGTAAGTACTTTAATTTTACTCTTTTAAAAGGTTGTTTTGGTATTTTAAAATCCTTTACATTTTCATATGGAGCTTTAAAATCAGCTTGTTAATTTCTATTTTTAAAATGCCCAGCCAGGCCTAGTGGCTTATGCTCGTAATTCCAGCACTTTGGTGGGCCGAGGATTGCTTGAACCCAGTAGTTCAAGACCAGCCTAGGCAATATAGTGAGATTTGTCTCTACAAAAACATCAAAAAACTTACATAGGTAGCTCACCAGTTGTGACATGTCTACTGTGAGAATTTTTTTCTTGGAAAATGACTTCATGTTATCTATGGGACTGCTAAATTCAATATTAGCCAGACATGGTGGCACATGCCTATAGTCCTAGCTATTCCAGATGCTGAGGCAGAAGGATCTCCTGAGCCCAGGGTAGAGGTTTGTGGTGAGCTGTGATCATGCCACTGCACTTCAGCCTGGGTGACAGAGGTCCTGACTCAGAAAAAAATTAATTTTACTAAATCTATAGATAGATTTGGGGAAAGAATGGTCATATTAACAAAATTGAGTCTTTTGCGATGAATACTATATATCTCTTCATTTATTTAGGCACTTAAGTTCTCTCAGCAATATTTTATCATTGTCACTATAGAAGTCTTTCACTTTTTTGTTATATTTATTAGAAATGTATGCTTTTTATTATACTATAAATGGTATTTAAGTATTTTAAATTTTTCAATTGTTTGCTACTAGTATATAGAAATAGAAATGATTTTGCTTTGTGAACTTTGTAGCCTGAAACCTTGCAAAATTTTCTACTAGCTATATTAAATTCTTTATAGATTACTTGGGATTTTCTACAAATAAAATCATGTCATCTACAAAGAGAGATAATTTAAGCCTTTCTAATCTTTATGTTTTTTTCCCCTTGCCTTTATCACACTGACTAAGACTTCCAGTTCAAAGTTAAATAAAAGAACCATTCTTGCCTAATCTTTGGAGAAATGTGTTAGTCTTTCACCACTAAGTATAATGTTAGTGGTTTGTGTTTTTTAAAACAGATGTCTTTGATCATATTGAAGATGTTCCCTTTCTATTTTCTGGTTTTCCAAATTAATGGATTTGAATTTTGTCATTTAAAAAAATTCTATTAATGCAATAATATTATGGTGAATTACATTTGATAACCTACGGGTCACATTTGACAGTTTACTTTAAAAGAAAACAGACTTCCAAAGTAAGCATAGCAGTATCCTGTTATCATGAGTTCCTCAAATTGTTGATGTACTGATTAATGTATAACCTACTGACACTAAAAAGGATGCTGATTTATTTCTGCATCAGAAAGCTTTCCTGACTGTCTTGCATATAGACATCGTAGCCTGTATGCTGCATGTTGCCTTCTGTATTCAATGACTGTAGCCTCTGTGGTTTATCCTCCAGTGAAAAAGGGCAGCTCAAGTATGAGGGAGGAGTTGCCTTCCTTTTGAACGCTCTATAAAAGCCTTCCAACTTGTTACAGATGCAGAACACTCCCAACTTTGCTGATGTTTCTTACCAGGTTGAGCCTCACATTTGGCTGCCCATAAACCGTTATTAAATTATTTCTGCCTCAGCAGCCTTGATTTCTGTTGACATATTGATTGACTTTTGATTGCTAAACTCATCTTGCATTTGGAGGAAAGAGGCTACTAATCATGTTGTCTAAATAAATAGCTTTGACTTACTAGTATTATGTTAATCATGTTGTCTAAATAAATAGCTTTGACTTACTAGTATTTGTATTTATATTCAAGAGAGTTAGGGGCACTTTTTTTTCTAGTAATGTCCTTGTCACATTTTCCTTGCCTCATAAAGTGTATTGGGAAGTTTCCTCCTCCTTTATTTTCTGAAAGAGTTTGTATAAAAACAGTATGGATTCTTCCTTAAATATTTGACAAAAATCATCAATAAAACAATCTTAGTCTTGAGTCTTCTTTATGGGAATATTTAAATGGGCTATTCAGATGTGTTATTGCTTCTTGCATCATTTTTCATAATTTATGTTTTTAAGGAAATTTTCCCATTTTATGTAAGTTGGCAAATTCATTGGCATAAAGTTTGTTATGATATTCCCTTATTGTTCTTTTTGAGGTCTATATAATCTGTAGTAATATCTTTATTCTGTTCCTGATATTGGTAATTTGTGGTGGTTTTCTCTCTTTGTACTTTCTTAATCAGACTTCACAAGATTTGTCACTTTAAAATCATTTTTCAAAGATCCAGCTTTGACTTTTTAATTTTTTCTGTTACCTGTTTCTCATTTCATTGTTTTTTATTATTTAATGTTTTCTTTTTCCTAATTAATTTAAATTTAGCTTTTCTTTTTCCAACTTCTTTATGTAGAAGCTTAGATCATTATTTTAAAATCTCTCTTCTTTTCTAATATAACATTGAAAGATAGAAATTGCCTTTTAAGTGCAATTTTGGCTACGTCCCACAAATTTTGATTTCATTGGCATTTTGCTTGAAATATTTTCTAATTCATATTTAGACTGCTTCTTTGACTTATGAATTATTTAAAAGTAGGTTTCCTAATTTCCAAATTCTGGGGACTTCCCTGTATCTTTTAGTAACTGATTTCTAACTTAATTCTGTTGTAGTCAGAGACATACTTTGTAAGTTTAAGGCCTTTGAAATTTTTGAGATTTTATTTATGGCCCATTATATGGCCCTTCTAGATAATTGTTCCTTGTGCATTTGAAATAGTATTTTATGCAGTTGTTGGTTGTTGTGTTACAGAAATATCAAATAGATCAAGTTGCTTGATACTGCTGGTCAAATCTTCCAGAACCTTATTGATTTTTCTTATTTAGTATATAGAAATAACCAAAAAAAGGTATTTAAAATCTCCAACTCTGGACTTGTCCCTTGTTTTCTTTCTGTCTATGAACTTTCGCTTCATATATTTTGAATCTCTGTTACTAGGCTCATACACATTTAATGAATTGAACTATTATCATTATGGAATGTCCTTCTTTAGCTTTGATAATTTCTTGAGGTCTAGTTTGTCTGATATTAATATAAGTACTAAAATAATGACTGATTTGAAAATACTTTAGGTTAACTTCTCTCATCAGTCAACACACTGTCTCTCCTGCTGTTCTTTGCCAGGCAATGGTAAGTACATTGATGGGGCACAGGTGTCTTCATGTACTGCTGGTCATTTCAGTTTTCTTAAAACTGGGCGGTATAGAGACCAACGCAGACTAGCAGCAAAAGAAATTTGCTGGCTTTAGGCTGTATGCGTAGGATAAGCGGGCTTTATCAACCCTTGGAAATGTTTTTGACCTTGCTTCCACTAAGCTAGGAGAGATATCTTTTTGCTTGAGAAAGATTACAGCTGAAAAAGTGTTTTCAGGTGGTTTCAGCTTGCTAAGAATCGTGGAGTCTATTTTTCTTCAGTTGTCTTCATTTTTAATATTTTTACATGGTAGAGGAATTCTATGGCATCTTGATTTGAAAAGTTGGAGATTCACCCAACTGAAAGTTCTAGTCTGGAAGCCAAGCGAATGGTATTTTCTGTTTGTTCATTTCAAATTCCAAATGTCTGACTTCAGGCAAGTCCTTTAAAAATGTATCCCAAAGGAAAAAAAGATAATGATGTTTTTCCTAACCTGTGTCTCATGGAATTTTTGGATGTGAACTTACAGGTTATCTGCTCACCTGGTAGCTTTGTATGTGAGGAGACAGGCTCTGAGAGGCTGAATAGCTTGTCTAAAGACATTCAGTTTGTTTATGACAGGGCTGGAATTCGAACCCTGAGTCTTATTACCAGTCTGATGTAATTTTTACTCAAGTATGGTAAATTTAGAGAGTACTTAGAAAAATTCTTAGAAAAATTCCAAAATTATGAGTCTATAAGGTGTTAAATGATTTAAACGTTTTTTTAAAAAATGCTGTTAGATAAATGTCAAAAAGTTGTGCTTCTCTTGAATAACTGAGTTTAAATTCAAGCAAATATGTCAAAAAAGCCCCCATAAATACGTTCCAGGTACAAAATAATCTGATTGAAAAAGATATCATTCTCCTCTTTATTACTGATGTAACAATATCAGTTTTATAACTTTCACAGATAAAGTTTCATTTGATTCACACAAACAGTACTATGAAAATAATAGCTAATATTTACTGAGTGCTTACTATGTGCCATGAATCCTTCTAAATATTTTATATCAATTAATTTTATCCTTAAAACAACAGTGGTGACTTTATCAACTTCATTTTATAGATGAAGAAACTGAGGCACAGAGAGTTAAAGTAACTTGCTGGAAATCACACAGCCTTGAGGAGGCAGAACTGGGTGGGTAGCTTTAGTCATAGCCACTTAACTATAGTTCCCTCAGGTGAGCAGGGCACAGGAACAGGCTGTTCATTATCTTTTTTCCACGAGGTTTTTTTCCCCCAGTGCTGCTATTTGCACAGAACACTTTACCCAAATAACTTTTTTAAAGCCATGTGATGCATTTTACAACTCAGCACTGGACTAAGGCCTCAGGGAGAGTGTTTCTCAAGGTATTAAGCAAAATCGAGAGATTTTTTTCTTTTAACTGAAACAAAATAAAATGTTTAGTGATCATTGCTTGACTTCACTCAATTTGAGCCCTCAAATTAAACAATGAAAACTTTAGACAATTCATCTTGTTTTCTACTTCAACAATTTCTATTGCAAATAGGTCTTTCCTGTATTATCCCACTTAATTTGCCAAAATCTATTTTGGAAAAGATAATTTGTTTGCAATTGTATGTTATTATTCTTTTTTTGTGCTAAAATAATGAGAAGATAAAAAAGCAGAGATGAACAGAGCTAATGTGACCCATTCGATGTTATGTGGCTGGAGAAGCATGAGTTTAGAAGGACAGGCAGGTTGAGAGGCACACAGGTCTGCAGATGGAGAGAAGGAGTTCAGTTGTATATTTTATAATTCTTATTATTTGTGGAACACTTACCATGTGCTGGGTACTCTGTGAATGTTTTGCTAATTCTCACAACCACCTTAGGAAGCAGGTTTCATATTATTCCATTCTTTCATGTTATCCCATTCAATAGATTTGGAAACTAAAACTTAGAGAGGAGTCAATAACCAGTGTCTCACAATGAGCAGAGGAAAAGCTGGGACTTGAACCTGGATTTACCTGGCACTAAGGAGTGTGCTCCTATTCAACCTGCTGGACTCTGTGAGATGCCTGTAGGACCACTTTGCAGAGATGCTCACTAGCAGATTAAAATAAAAAATCTAGAATTCAGGGTTAGGAATGACTGCATAGGGTACTGTAGAATGGAAATGACCCTTGAGTTGGAGATTCGCTGACAAGAAGACAAAGATGACTTGCTATTTTAGATGAAGTTAGGTGAGAGGTATACCCCTTACTTGTAAGAATAAATTTAAGGCAAACTATCAGAATCAATCGTTGGTTAAGACATATGGCATGAAGCAATAGCATTCAGAATGTGCTTAACAAGCTACTCCCCTGAGGACAGCCAAGTTTGAAAATCTTTCTAAGAAGGTCTTTATGACAACCGTAACAACCGAACAAATAACTCTAATTAGGGAGATTTCATCATGCCAAGTAAATTTTGATTGCACCTATAAATCTATCTGTCTGCAGTCAAATGACTCACACTAAGACAAGTGTAGGAGATAGGATTATTTTTCTTTTCTATTTACGATTATCCATGACTGCAGTGGCCTTCCCTCATTTGAGAATAATACTGTGGACCCTGTAGTTTGGATCTAGACAGGCAATCACCATATGCTAGTGTCATTTAGAAAATATAACATCAAAGTCCAGACCTGCTGAAAGCTCGGTCCTTATGTGAGCTGGGATCAGGGCGCTGTAGTCCTGATCCTAAAATGAATAAAGTGAGTGTGTGTTTCGTCAGCAATATACTAATATTGGAACAACACAGAGGTGATTAGAATGACCTCTGTGCAAGGGTGACAAAAAAATTTGTGAAGTTCTAGAAATAAAATTAAAATATACAGAAAAAGAAAAAAATGAATAAAATGAAATATGAAAATAAAAAGTGTGTCTCTTACCTGGTTATATTCTGTTCCTTTAAAATTGGTTAGTCTGGCCAGGCTCGGTGGCTCAGCCTGTAATCCCACGCTTTGGGAGGTCGAGGTGAGTGAATTGCCTGAACCTGCGGGTTCGAGACCTGCCTGGGCAACTTGGCGAGACCTCATCTCTACAATAAATAAAAAATTAACCAGGTGTGGTAGTGCACGCCTGCAGTTCCAGTTACTTGGAAGACTGAGGCAGAAGGATCGCCTGAGTCCAGCAGGTCAAGGCTGAGGTGGCTGTGAGTGTGCCACTGCACTCCAGCCTGGGCGACAGAGTGAGACTCGACTCAAGAAAAAAAACATTGTTTAGTCTGGAATGTCAGTGAGGCCCTGTGGTTTTCTTTAGCTGCCCACCTCTCACTAAACTAATCCATAGATAGTTTCTTCCCTGCCTTATACTGCTCTCGTTCTCAGACATAGCTTCAAGACATTTATAAAAATAGCACTAACATCATATTTTTTCATCTATCTTATTTTTTACTCTTCTTAAAAATTTGTCTTATAGGCAAAAACACTTGATTTTTCTGTTTCTGTGAATCAAGGATTTTGACCTTCATTCTTCCCCTTTTTCTTTTGGTCTTGAGTCAGACTCCTGGCTGTCATTGTAACTCCATCAGGAAGCATGACAAGGAGTAAAGTACCCGGAGATACCCATCCTCAATTTCCTCATCTGTGAAATGGTACCCTAACACTTGAGACCATGAAGATGAAATGACTTGTTTCTTCCAGGTCTAGCATGTTTCCAAGTATACAGTAGGCATCTGATATATGCTTGTTTCTATCATATCCTCTCTCCCTCTGCTTATAACTTGCACAGTTTTCCTACTGCTGGAAGGTAGAGGACTGAGGACAGTCATTTTGTGCCTGGGTAGGGTCTTCCATAGAGCATGAGAAAGATTTTCCTTTGATTCTGCCACTTACACATTTTCTTTGATTTCCACAATCCTGGCTAAGCCATCATGTTTAGTTGTGCTCTACTATGTCATTTGCATATTTCTCTCAAATCTTCCTTTCTGTTGATTTTCCCCATTTCTCTACTGTCTAGAGCAGGCTCGAAAATTGCTCAATCCAAAAAAGGCAAAACAGTTAAGGAAAGACAGCTAAAGATGTGGGAGTTAAAACTGTCCCTGGAAAACTTCGACTGCAATTCTGTGTGTCCAGAAACTGGGAAGTGTATGAGTGTGTCCCACAGTCTGCCTGCTTAAGCAATTCCTTAGAATGGGATAATTTTTTTGTCCTGGGATATTCATCTGGACAATACTCACCCAGATGAGATTCTCATGCCTGATATATTTCCTTGGAAGGAGAGAAAGATGGATTGTGGGTTATAGATAGTTCTTAACACCTCTTACTGTAGTTCTTCCTCTCCTTTCTCTCCTACACAAGAAATACAAGTGAGTGTGAGTGAGGTGTCTATGGGCACAGCCTGTAATCTATCCTGTGCATAAGAAAAGTAAATCATCCTCATTACTGAGTACTTATTAAAAGTAACAGTTTACTTGCTTCAAAATCACTGACAACAGATAGTATCCTAGTCTCAATATCGCAGTTGGTTGCAAATTGCTGCTTTGGAAAGATCTGTTAATCATCTACAAATTAAGATGGTTAGCTTGGTGATTGCTAAGGTTATTTTTAGCTTTAACAGTCTATGTTTTCCTCACCTTGTGCCAGAAAGTCCCAGATCATTCTGGCAAGGATGGCTAGGTCACTTCTGAGAGAACTAGTGTTATGAGATGAATTGTGTCCTCTGCTAAATATATGTTGAAATCCTTACCCCTGGTACCTGTGAATGCAATCTTACTTAGAAATAATGTTTTTAGGATGCAGTCAAGATGAGGTCATACTGGATTGAGGTGGACCTTAATTCAATGACTGATGTCCTTACAAGAAGAGGGAAATTTGACTAGGCACAGTGGCTCAAGTTTGTAATCCCAGCACTTTGGGAGGCCAAGGTAAGAAGATTGCCTGAGCCCAGGGATTCAAGACCAGCCTGGGAAACTTGGCGAGACCTCTTCTCTACAATAAATCAAAAAATTAGCTGGGCATGGTGGCTCACGCCTATAATTCCAGCTTCTTGGAAGGCTGAGATGGAAGGATCACTTGAGCCCAGCCGGTTGAGGCTGCAGAGGTTGTGAGTGTGTCACTGGACTCCAGTCTGGGCAACAGAGTGAGACTCCAACTCAGAAAAAAAAAAGAAGAGGAAAATTTGGACAGACACAGGCAAGAAGAGAACATCATGTGATGATGGAGACAGAGATTGAAGTGACGTGCCTACAGGCTAAGGAACACCATGCATTGCTGGCAACCACCAGAAGCTACAAGAGAAGCACAGAACAGATTCTCTTTCAGAATCTCTAGAAGTAACCAACACTACTGACATCTTAATTTTGGACTTCTAGCTTCCAGAACCTTGAGACAATAAATTTCTGCTGTATTAAGTCACACAGTTTGTGGTCACTGGTTATGGCAGCCTTAGGAAACTCATACACCTTGCAAACTTCAGGTTAGTTGACCCTGACCTATGTTTAAAGTGTTGCGTTCAGTCATACCTTTCCTGTGCTCTGTAACAGAACGTGTCTCACCACAGGCATGTGCCTGAGAACCTGACCTGTGGGGCTTCTTCTCCTGGCTTCCCTCCATGGGAAGCCCCCAGTCCTACTGGCCCTTTCCAAGGCACTCGTTTTTCAGTTTTCTTGGCAGATGATTCCCAAGAATTCTATTGACCAGCTTGTACCGGGGTCCTTCTGTGGGTGTTATTTCAAACCTAGACTAGTACTGAGAAGAGATTTAGAAAGCAATCTTGATTCCCTTTAGCTGATGTAATTTTAATTTATAATTTTCATGTCAGGGTGACTACTAGGAAATTTTTTTTTTAAAAAAGACATTATCCAACAGTCTCATGGCAGTGTCATTATATGCTGA
Source organism: Carlito syrichta (assembly GCF_000164805.1). Classification (NCBI taxonomy): domain Eukaryota; kingdom Metazoa; phylum Chordata; class Mammalia; order Primates; family Tarsiidae; genus Carlito; species Carlito syrichta. The sequence continues at coordinate 696,298 of NW_007252941.1, forward strand.
TGGGGTAATTTGTCCCTTTAAAAAGAACTCTTTCTTTCTTGAGTAATTATTTTGGGTACCAAGTGACAGGCTCAGACTATTTTGGGACTCTGTGGCCTTGTCTCATGACATGCATTTACTTTGAGGATAATGTATGTGGCAGGTATTGCCCATGACTCATGCCTCTTCCCGCAGTTCACTGCTGTTCATGTCTTTACCAGATAGCAGCATATGACAAGGATGTCGTGGAAGATTTGCTGCCAATGTGATTCTTATATAAGACTGGCATAAAGGATTGTCATTGTTCCTTATTAAGCATCTTTTCACTCAAACGAGACTTTTTTGATGACAGTCCAAGAAATTCAGTAGATGTGGAGAAATATGGAAATATTTCCTCTTCTCAAAAATGTGTATACTTTTTTGGTACCTCTGTATTACTGAAGAAAGACAAATTGTTTTCAAATAAATTGAATGTAGCCTAAATGTACAGTGATTATAAAGCCTACAGTTATGTCTAGGAATGTCCTAGGCCTTCACATCCACTCACCACTTGCTCATTGACTCATTCAACTTCCAGTCCTGCAAGCTCCATTCATGATAAGTGCCCCAAACAGGTGTACTGCTAAAGTATACCGTATTTTTCCCATCCCTTTTCTGTGTTTAGATTTGTTTAGGTACACAAATACTTACCATTGTATTTAGGTATACAAATACATACAGTTGCCTCAGTATTCAGTACAGTAGTGTGCTATATGGTAGCAACCGGCTATATCAGTACAGTAGTGTGCTACATGGTAGCAACTGGTTTGTGGAAGGACACTCTATGATGTTCACACAATAACGAGATGGCCTGATGATGGATTTCTCAAAACATGTCCCTGTCGTTAAGTGGCACATAACTGTAGTTCATGACTCCATTTTATATGAAGAAATTAGCATGTTAAATAACTTGCTCTCAAATATGTAAAACAGCAGCAAAACAGGAAGATTGTTTCTGTTCAAAAGGCCCAACAATTCCATATCAAATATTGCTAGTTTGAGAATCTACTCTGACAAGAAAATTTTGGACAAAATCTTAGAGTGGATGCAATACACAATTTAATTACTTTACTAGCTATGAGTTACCAACTTTTTAGCTCCTTAGTGATTTTTCAAATGTGAAGAAAATTTCAAGCTAAAGAGTTCAAAGCAAAACACACTTTTTTTTTTCTTCTGATAATGACATTTTCCAGACATTGTTTTCCCAGTTGTCAGAGCATGATAAAAGGCTTGGGTTTAAAAACTTGACCTATGACTTACCTGGGTCTTGCTCAGCAGAAATATGTGTTTCACTAAATTAACAACAGGCCTAAAGCCAGAAAGAAAAAAATAAGCGAATCTCCAAAGTTGGTATTTTGTCCCCATAAACTGCAGGTGTATGAGGACCACAAAAATCAGCTTTATATAATTTTTTCACTTTTCTTTGCTCTAGTTCTGCGATGGAAACTGCTGGTTTCAATTTGTCTGTGGATTCCTTTGGCTACGAGACACAACCCTAAAGATAAGGTTTATTGACTCATGACTGCATTCATATAAAACACTAAGTGGAATTTTGAATGGCAAAGAAACACAGTGTTTTGTATGTTCAAAAAAAAAGAAAACTTGTTTATCGTGAAAATAAAAATATTTAGTTTTAGTATGGAAATTTTCAGTTCATAAAGTGTTTTGCCTAATTCTTTTTTTTTTTTTGAGTTGGAGTCTCACTCCGTCGCCCAGGCTGGAGTGCAGTGGCATGCTCCCGACCACCATAGCCTCAACATGCTGGGCTCAGGCGATCCTCCCGCTTCAGCCTTCCAAGTAGCTGGAACTATAGGCGTGCACTACCATGCCCGGCTAATTTTTTATTTATTGTAGAGATGAGGTCTTGCCAAATTGCCCAGGCGGGTCTCGAACCCTCGGGCTTAGGCAATCCACTCACCTCAGCCTCCCAAAGCCCTGGGATTACAGGCTGAGCCACCGAGCCTGGCCTGTTTTACCTAATTCTTACAACAATCTTATAAGTAGCTGAGTTGTTGAAATATAGTGGCACTTAACACACATACACAAACATATATATACATATATTCATACACCTATATATGTATATATATATATGTATATATATACATAAACATACACATATGTTTAGTTTTCTTTCATATAACAAAATAGTCCATCTCCTCAAATTGTTACCCCTAGCTCACACTTTGTACACTTATAAAATTTCTGAAGAGGTGGAGTGCTCCTATAAGTGTCTTCATCTTCTTACTACCACCCCATGAAATCTGGTGCAATCTTAACTATGATAGAAAAGCTCACATAGTTATTAGTGACTTCCTTGTTAAATCTAGTGAATTTTTCTCTGTGTTCATCACTCAGAGCTCTTTGTAGTCTTGGATCCTATTGATCAACTTCATCTTTTCCCTGTTTAGTCTTTCTTTTAAATGTTTCTTACTACGGCTTCTATGACAATGCAGTCCATGACCATTCTCTCTCAGATGTCTTTGCTGGTTCCTCTTTCCTGTCTTCTGGAAAATGTATACAGGTCCTTGGTGGGGGGGGGGGGTGGAGTATGGGCAGCTGGAGCAGGAATTTTACCTTTTTCTGTTTATCTTCCTCTCTCACTTTCAACACCAGCCTATCCCTGTCCCTCTCTGTTGATGATTGTGTCCCTGACACAAGTCCTTAGGATGTGACTCTTGGTTTTCTGTCCACGAGAAACTGACCTCCAAATGCACACCCTCTTGCCTCCTCTTTTCCAGTTTATGAGGAAGAGGTATACTTTCTCCTGTTCAAGACCAAATCTTGTTCATGATCTTATTCCCTTCTGCCCTTTCTGGGACTAGAACCTTATTCCATTGAGTAGTGTCTCTCTGTAACGTATCTTCAGCCTGTTTTTTGTTTGTTTGAAGCCTATACCCATACTCAGGTCGCTCCACTCCTTAAAAGTGCCTGTCTTTACTCAGCATCTTCTCTAACCACCATCCTGTCTTTCTTCCAGCAAGGTCAAGCTCCAGCAAGGAAGAGTCTCCAGATGCTCTATTTTCCTCTCCTTTAACTCTTTTTCCACTTCTAGCTTCAATGCCAGCCTAGGGTCACCAGATTGCCTCCCATCAGTGATGTTCCCTCATTTCTCAGCAGCAATCGACACTGCTCACCACACCCTTCTTTTAGAGACATTGCTCTTGTGGTTTCCATTATGCCACTCTCTCCTGGTTTCTGATTTCTTTGTCTTCTTTGGGCTTTCTATCTTTTTTCTCATTCTCCAAATTGTTGATCTTCTCTTTCTTCATTTCCTCTCCTTCCTCCTCCATCCCCCTCTCCTCTTCCGTTTTTCTCTTACCCCATTGATTCTTTCCATTGGGCTCCAAGTTTGAACCTTATTTTTTACACAATGACACAAATGGTAGTTATTGTTCACATGCCAGACATCTTTTAAGGAGTGTCCATATCATCATCCTTAACATCTTCTTTCACCGGACATGGTGGCTCATGCCTGTAATCCTAGCTCTTTGGGAGGTGGAGATGAGAGGCTTGTCTGAGCCCAGGGGTTCGAGACCAGCCTGGGCAACTTGGCAAGACCTCGTCTCCACAATAAATTAAAAAATTAGCTGGGTCAGGTCGTGCATGCCTGTGGTTCCAGCTACTTGGAAGGCTGAAGTGGAAGGGTCATCTGAGCACAGTAGGTCAAGGCTGTGGTGGCCATGAGCATGCCACTGCACTCCAGCCTGGGTGACAGAGTGAGACTCTGACTAAAAAAAAAAATCTTTCTTGCTCATTCAGTAACATATATTAGAAGGCAAGTGAGTAGCTGGGTGAGGTGGCTCAAGCCCGTAATCCCAGCACTTTGGGAGGCCAAGGTGAGAGGATTGCCTGAGCCCAAGGGTTTGAGATCAGCCTGGGCAACTTGGCAAGACCTCGTCTCTACGATAAATTAAAAAAAAAAAAAAAAAAAGGCCAGTGAGTGAGAGTAGTTATTATAGGGACCCCTTAAATCAGTTTTAACTTCTGCAAACAGTAAATAACTTGAAAACTTCAGTACCTTTATTAGAGATATTACTGGAGATACATCTCACAATTGATTGACACACTTTGGGAAAAGGTCTTCAAATGATTGCTGGGTTGATTTGGATTTAATGCTAGTAGTCTTATAGTTACTTCCTGGAGAATTTTCAACCAAAAAATTATTTTTTTTTTGGATCCTCTAAGGACTCATTTTATTTATCTATCTGCGAATGTATCTTATAAATAGGTAAAATTCTTATTCTGTAAACATCCTGGATTGGAGACCCCTGTTCTCAAATTCGTAGAACTAAGCAATGAGAAAAATCATTTGTCCAGGTCTTGATGGTTTTAGATACTCAAAAGTCCTATATTACAAAGAGCAGCTTTTATGGGAGCAAAGATATTAACATTTGGGTATTAAAGAAACCCTTCAAGTATAAGGTCCCTGGGAAAGTATGTTTCTGGGAGCTGGAGAGAATGAACTGAACAGAATGCCACATGTAATCTTGAGTTTCTCTGATGTTACAGTATCTTGAAACATGGATAGGAAAAGATTAGAGAGTTATATGAATCAGGGCAGCTAAAGTCCTGAAATATTACCTATCTAGAGGACATCTTATCATAGTGGCTTTTAGGATAATTTTGACCTCAGTTGAGTATAAAATCTGAATAGAGACAAACATACTGTTCTCTAGGGGTTGAGAGCAAACACATTTTTTCTTATTATTTTTATAATAAATTGAATCAAATACTTCAGTTATGATAAGCGATTAAATCTGATTTTCTTTTAATATTTATGATTTAATATTTATGATTCACAGGTCCAAAATTTAACCTAGAAATTGACATTGAACCAGCTCATATTTACTAATACTATCTTTTTCCCTGGAGTGGTTTTTATCTATTTCTATTTTTAGCTCGCTTCGGTAAGAGACTGCAACAACTCTGTGACAGCAGGCACTTTATCTCAGCAACATGAGATTAGAAGCTTTTGAAAAGGCAGGAAGCATGTTGTATATTTCTATCCCTCAAGAATTTTGCACATAATTAAGGTATAATAAGTAATTTTAATAGTTTTTTGCCCTATCCATAAGTAAAACATTTATAGGAAATATATATGTTATTTTTTTTAAAGAAAACTAATTCATTGTCCTATTAACCATAGATAATTTCTGTCAGCAGTTCAGTATAAACGAGAGGTTGGCAAATTTTTTCTGTCAGTGGACAAATAAATATTGGAGGCTTTGTGGGTGCTGAGGTCTCTGTCACAACCATTCACCCTGCTGTTGTGGCGGGAAAGTGGTCATGGAAGATATTAGGCAATTCGTAAACAATGTGTGTGGCTGTGTGCCACCAAGAAAACTGACTTTATAAGAATGGGCAGATTTGATTCTGTAAACTGTAGCTTGTTGACCTGGTATAAACTTTAACAGACAACCATACTATTACACACATAGATATATATAGTGGTTTTTAAAAGATGACATTATTGTATTGCAAGAGGTAATTTAAGACTTTGAAACAGGCTACAGAGATTACTAGACATCCTTTCAGTAGAATAGCAGAGCCTCCAGGGATTGTCTGTCTGTTCTAAAGGGCATGAATTCTCAGTTGCCCCCAAGGAGCAATTGGATCTTGAGTGGTAGAAAAAAAATCTTAGCTATCATCATGTGTTGTGCCTCTCCAGGATCAACTCTACTCAACAAAATCTTATTTCTTAGTATTTAATTTGGGGGTAGTATGAGGAATAATTAGGTAAAAATGACTAAAAATTCTCCTTAGGAAGGCAATAATAAAAAAAGATTGCAAAACATTGCTATAGGGATATGGACCTTGTCTTCAATTCAGTTATTTCTCAACTCTGTAATTTGCAGATAACTGACAAATTATTGAAAATGCCAATCATTTTGTCTCTAGACCTTCAAATGACTTCTGTCCTTCGGAGAGACCATCCCTCTCCCCATCTAAGAGAAAAAAGCATTTTGTGTTCATTTGTAAATTTATTTATTTATCGATTTACCTACTTATTTAGTTATTTTGAGTCAGAGTCTCACTCTGTCGCCCAGGTTGCTCTGGAGTGTAGTGGCACGCTCATTGCCACCCCACCATCGACCTGCTTAGGCGGTCCTGCCTCAGCCTTCCTAGTAGCTGGAACTATAGGCACGCACCACCATGACTGGTTGATTTTTTGATATGTTGTAGAGATGAGGTCTCACCAAGTTACCAGGTTGGTCTTGAACCCCTGGTCTCAGGCAATTCTCTCGTCTCGGCCTCCCAAAGTGCTGGGATTACAGGCCTGAGCCACCACACCCAGCCCGTAAATTTATTTAAACATTCATTTGCTCCAAGTAAATTTGTGGCTCTTGAATTACTCCTTTGAATTGGTTGTGACATCTATTTGTTTCCCTCGTTTCATAACTAATCATGAATTCGGTACAAATCTTTAACATGTGTTTGTCTTATATCTGTATGAAAGGCATGGCTTTACCCTTTAAAAAATATAATTTAACAATTTCCACTGGTATGTAACAGTTTTCTATACTTGATGATCTATCAAAAATCTTGCACATCATTAGACATTTGAAAAATCATCAATATTCCATTAAATGAATATGCCACATTTTAAAGAATTTATCTTTTATTGTTGGAAAACAACGAATACTTTTTTACGAGCAAGCGTAGATTACTTTCTTAAAAACAGGCAAAATATGGAAAGTCATCAAGTGTGTCAAAAGCCTGTTACTTAATTTTTTTTGGCATATTGCTTGCTTGCTTCTAGTTCCACATTGACTTTTTCGAGGACATGGGCCAGTGGACATAAAGGCCAATGCTATTTTCATGGCTCTATTTGTTGACAGAAGGTTGCATGTGTTGCTTCTGTGAATCTACAGATCATTTTGGGAAAGCACGAAGCCCTGGCCTCATCCGAGGTACACATGAGGTTAGGACATTGAGTACGTTTTGATACTTTACTTGGCTCCAAGTACCTGGTCAAGATTCTGGTTTGGCTTGAATTTACTTGCAGGAACACAGAATAGCTACTGTTCGTCACATTTAAATTGGCAGGTCCTCCTCCCTTCTCTTTACCCCCTTGGTGCACTGACAATAACTTTTAGCCCTTAATATAAGTGTTTTCCATTCCTTATAAAGCTTACATTTAAGCCAACATTTTAGACATGAATCTCATCAACTTCTATCCTGAAAATTCTGTGCAACTCTTTTGTTAAGCCTCCCTCTCTTCCTTTCTTCCCCCCCCTCCCTCGGCATCTCCTGTTCTTTACGATTGCCAAGGGAGGGATGTTAGGCAGCAAGTGCCTATTCTCAGAACACTTTTTTTAAGCTTCTTTTCAGGAAGCCAACAAAATAAACGTTTCATACACAGAGGGTAGGCAAAAGGTAAAATGAAATGAAGTTTTCAAGGTGAATATTAGTCATGAGACCCAAGTAATGAGATGTTAGGTCACCTCATCCAATCTCCTGTAAGACAAGTCCATTGTCTTAAATCTGCAATGGTGGTGTATCCAATATATAATTTTTTCTCATTCTGTTACTGACAAACCTAAAATGTGTCACTTTTGAGATCGACCAGCACTTTATAAAATGATACTAAATAAAATGCAGAGGCAAGAAAGATGATACAGATCTCTGATTTTTAAACTGAAGAACATTCTTAATTTTGGTAAAATCTATTTAATATTTAGGGAAGCAATCTCTTGGTAAGTGTCTACAATTCCTTCAATATTTTCTATGCCTATAATAGCATCTAAATTAAACACAAGACCGGGCGTGGTGGCTCAAGCCTATAATTCCAGCACTTTGGGAGGCCGAGGTGAGAGGATTATCTGAGCCCAGGGGTTTGAAACCAGCCTGGCAACTTGGTGAGATCTCATCTCTTCAATAAATCAAAAAATTAGCCAGGCATGGTGACACATGCCTGTAGTTCCAGCTACTTGGAAGGTTGAGGCGAAAGGATCACCTGAACCCAGCAGGTCGAGGCTGCGGTGGCCGTGAGCACGCCACTGCACTACAGCCTGGGCGACAGAGTGAGACTCCAACTCAAAAAATTAATTAATTAATTAATTAATTAGACACAAGAATGAGCTGGGTGTGGTGACTCACACCTGTAATCCCAGCACTTTAGGAGGCTGAGGTGAGAGGATTGTCTGAGCCCAGGGGTTTGAAACCAGCCTGGGCAACTTGCTGAGACCTTGTCTCTACAATAAATCAAAAAATTGGCTGGAGGTGGTGGTGCATACCTGTAGTTCCAGCTTCTTGAAAGATTGAGGTGGAAGGATCACCTGAGCCCAGCAGGTGGAGGCAATGGTGGCCATGAGCATGCCACCACCCTCCAGCCTGGGCAACAGAGTGAGACTCTGACTCAAAAAACCCCACAATAATAAATAGAAATAAGGATTTTTTTCATTCTCTGTACAAATCAAATAAAGCTAAATTAAAATTTAAAAGTGAGTTAATTGAATAAAAATAATTTTAAAATTCCAATGCTTAATATTAATAAGGGTTCTGTAAAATAAAATATTTTTCTGTAAATTGGTTAAAATTAATTTTAAAGGAAATTTAGTAATATAGATCAGGAAACATGAAAGTATTTATTTCCTTTATTATTAATTCACTTCTGGAAACTTAGCCTAAAACAATATTCTAAATATGTAATTATGAAAAAATGTTACTAGGAGTGTTACTTAAAAACAGAAAAGAATTTTAAAAAACAACCTAAATATCCAATTTTTTTTCTTCTTATTATTTTTTTGGAGTTGAAATCTCTCTTTGTTGCCCATGCTGGAGTGCAGTGGCACGCTCACGGCCACCGCAGCCTCGACCTGCTGGGCTTCGGCGATTCTTTCGCCTCAGCCTTCCAAGTAGCTATAACTATAGACGCACGTCACTACGCCCAGCTAGTTTTTTGTGATTTATTGTAGAGATGAGATCTCCCCACATTGCCCAGGCTGGTCTCAAACCCCCGAGCTCAGGCAATCCTCTCGTCTTGGTCTCCCAAAGTGTTGGGATTATAGGCTGAGCCAATTTCTTAGCTAAACAATTAGGCAAAACAGTTTGGTCAGTCTGTGGAATCTGTTGAATATTATGTAACTATTAAAATAATGATTATAAAGATGACATAGTGTTATAAAATGCTTACAATGTAATATACAAAAAAAATCCATATTTGAGTATACAATAAAATAAAATTTTTATGATTTATGTTTTAAGAAAGATACAGCATAAAGATGAAGAAAATGCATAAAATTCAGATGTATTGTGGTGGTGGAATACTTTTTAAAACTCTTTCATTTAAAAAATTTTTGGGGGGGTTGGGGGTGGGGAGGTGGAATTGACAGTAGTCAATAACTGCCTGGGGAAGGGGGGGCACATCTCATCAATAAGGGTAACTGCATAATGAATATTTGTATACCTAACCCTGAATTGCACCCCACAATCTTAAAATAAAAATTAAAAGAGAAAAAAAAATTTTTCTGGCCTGGCTCGGTGGCTAAACCTGTAATCCCAGCACTTTGGGAGGTAGAGGCAGGTGGATTGCCTGAGCCTGCAGGTTCGAGACCAGCCTGGGGCAACTTGGTGAGACCTCGTCTCTACAATAAATCAAAAACAGGTTCGAGACCAGACTGGGGCAACTTGGTGAGACCTCGTCTCTACAATAAATCAAAAATTAGCCGGGCATGGTTGCGCAAGCCTGTAGATCTGGCTACTTGAAGGCTTAGGCAGAAGGATTGCCGGAACCCAGCAGGTCAATGCTGGGGTGGCTGTGAGTGTGCCATGGCACTCCAGCCTGGGCGAAAGAATGAGACTCCAACTCAAAAAAAAAAAAAAATTTTTTTTTTCTAGTAATCTCCATGTATTAATTTTATAATAAAGGGAAAAAAAATCTTTAAACTTTCCTGATATTCGTTGCAAGACCTGTCACATTCTTCCTTCTTTTTTTTTTCTTCTATCTTAATTCCAGTAGAACTAAGTTTTTTGAAACAGGTTTTATTCTCAGGATAAATTTTAATCAACAACATCTAGTTCAATCTTCAATCGTTCTCAGTAAAGGAAATATAACACATTTATTTGATATTTAACTATAACTGTCACAACTCTCCATTCATTGTGAACCTGTACAGTTAAACATTTGAAGACATTATGGCTCTTAGGGTTAGTGGTTGAGATTGGAGTTGCACAGCCAGTCTTTTGTGGGATGAAAAACAGAGATTTAGAGAACTTGCTATAGAGATGTGAATTCTCTTTGACTCCAGGTATGTATTTTGTAAGTATTTTGGAAGAAGAATGGTTCCTTATCTGGCTGAAATCTCCGCTTGAGGCTCGGCAGCCCTCTGGCTTTCACATAGGTAGAGAGCTGAGCCAGCCATGGCTGGCCAGGAGCTAGGAGCTCACATCAGATGTGGGCAGGCATGAGCCCAAGGCCTGAAGAAGGAGTAAGCAGGACATGGGGTTGGTGGAGGTGGGCAGGTTGGGGAGGTTGGCACGCTAAGAGGGGACGGGGTAGAGCTAGAAGCAAAAGCAAGGCCAGGGCAGAGCCAAGATCCAGGGATGGCGCTAGCTCAAAGTAAGAGTCAGGGTTCATGGGACTGCAGGTTGGACACAGACTTGCACAATAAACCTCATAAAAGAAGACAAAGGCAAGAAACAGAGGCCAGGGGATGAAGCTGGGCCGAAGCTCAGGGGTCATCTGGTTTTGTAAACAGGAGGAGGGGAAGGGCAGTGCTCAGGTGGAATTCAACTCCAGCTACCTGTTATTACTGCTCACACTCTCCAGGTGCAGAGGATCCAGTGTCCAGAGTGCCCTAAAGGAACTCGGTAGCTTCTGACCAAATGCCAGATGGATTCTTGAATAAGGAATCTCAACTAAGATCCTTGTCAAGATCCCATCACTGCTCCAGAATTTGTAGGCTGGGCTAAGAAGTCTCCTGACTGCTGGAAGTCCTTCTCCCAGAACCATGGCTTTCTGAGGTCATGGGTCTCTGTTGTAACTGCCCAGATAAGTGGTACAGAGTCCAAATGCTTCTAATGCTATAACTGGTCAAGCATTTATCATTTCAAAGCTATCAGGGATAGGTTCTCTAATACTTACAGGTAATTTTTAATTTGAAGGGATATGTCTGCATACACACACGCACACACACACCTCATTTGTAGATATTTACAAAGTACAATTTATAGCTATATAAATACTATCTATATACACACATGTACAAGTATATTACTTATCTTTTCCTTTAAAATTTTTTTTTCTGAGTTGGAGTCTCACTCCGTCGCCCAGGCTGGAGTGCAGTGGCACACTCACAGCCACCCCAACACTGACCTGCTAGGCTCCGGTGATCCTTCCGCCTCAGCCTTCCGAGTAGCCAGAACTACAGGCACGCACTACCACACCCGGCTAATTTAAAAAAAAAAAAATTCATTGTAGAGATGAGGTCTCGCCAGGTTGCCCAAGCTGTTCTCGAACCCATGGGCTCAGGCAATCCTCTCACCTTGGCCTCCCAAAGTGTTGGGATTACAGACTGAGCCACCGAGCCCAGCCTTAAGGTTTTTTTTTTTATTATTATAAAAGATTACAACTTCTGAGGTAAGGTCATGTTGATAACTTTTGTAATTTTATACACATATGTCATCTTGTCACTAGATTTAACATAGACTACAACATGCCATTTTGTGGGTGTTTTCATGGGCTCTGCCATCCTGTGGATGTCCCCCCACACTGGGATGACTTGTTAGTGGAAGAACAAAGTAATGGCTCTAACAATGCAGGAAGCCAAACAGCTGTGTTTCTCCTACCAGATACAGGTGATTGTGCCCACTACACACAATTAACTTCCTTGGGCTTTTGTGCTACGCCCTCTCTGCCACTAAGCAGTAACTGAGTTTCTGAGTTACTGGCTGAGTTTCAGATTTAAAACATTTTTCCACAACTGCCTTTCAAGCCACGGGTCTATGGTTCACTGGTGGAGAATTATGTAACTTAAGATTATGTAGGCATGAGCTATAGAATCACGTAGGCCTGTTTTGAATTCTGACTCTGTTGTCTGCTAGCTGAGTGACAATTTGCAGATTACTTTTTATCCCATTGTACCTCAATTTTGTATCTGAAAAATGGGCATAATGGTGCTGACCTGATAAGATTATTTGAGGAATACACGAAGTAGCATTTGAAAAAAAATGCCTAGAGTATAATAGTAACATAACAAATGATATTACCATTTTGGTGGGGTTGCCCAATGAGAAGAAATGTTGGAACATTTATACAAAGAATGACTGCTATTTTAAAAGTGTGGTTCTGGAGTTAGAGATATCAGATCAGCTTAGACCAGACCTTCTTTTTCTTGGAAGAACTGCTTATTTGGTTCTTCTCAGAAATATGAATGCATAGTAACAGAAACCCCTGTTTGTGTAGCATTATAAAAATGCTTATATAAACAAATGCTTAATAAGCAAAATAATACACAATTGAATATATGATAGAATCAAGTACTTATGATCCATGTTGTAAGAAAGATATGGCATAATGACACAGAATGTACGTGAGATACAGATGAAATATGGTGGTAGAATAGGATTTCATTTGGCCAGACAATTACGGCCCCTTCCTGTGCCCTTGATGCATGTGGTTGCTGGTTGGGTGTACAGGATGGAAAGTGTGAAATGAAAACACATTTCCACAAGGTGCTAAGAAACTTGTAGAAATAAAAGTGATTGAGACCCTCATTTCTTCTCTTTTGAGGTTTAATATGCTTAAAACATCTCTGACAGACTCAAGTGGTCCTAGCTGAAGCCATTGGTCAGGAAAAGAAACCTCAAATAAGATTATTTGAGGAATACATGAAGTAGCATTTGAAAAACATCTCTTCCACCCAGGAAGAAGCTCACTGCGAGAAATGGGAGGTCTAGGCTGGGCCACGTGTCACAAACAAGGGCTTTTGTGGCTATAGGGAAGGCTGGTTCAGGGTTGCTCACCTTACTCTCACTAAAACTCTATAGTGTAGGACCTAGTAGTATCCCCATATTTCCAGTTACAAACCTTAGCCTTGAAATCTGCCAAACGAAAGCCTAGAAGGCAGCTAAGAGCTGAGAATGTCTTCAGGATCCTTGCGTCTCACCGCTGCACTCCACATGCTGAGATCTTTCTATGGCCTTTCTCCTCAATAGTCAGTTGATGAGAGAAAGAAATATAAAATGGGGCTAAGGATTAAAACACATACTTTAGTGAGAAAGGTGCTGGCAATTCGAGGACACGAATCTAAAGGGCTTCAAGGCTTCCTCCAGGAGGGGGATGGTCATGTGATGCAATCCATATTCTTGCCCGACTTCTGGAAATACAAAACAGGAATTTTCAAGATGATTGCCTAAGATTTAAGATCATTCTGTGGCCATGCATACATTTCTTTTCTAGGAAAATTTGATCTTTGTGTGTCTTAATCTGCTCTGTAAAATAAGAGGGTTGTACTAAGTCATTGTTAGGGTTCTTTTTGTACTCAAATGTTTGTGAGTTCAGGAATTTATAAGCTTTTTCTGGTATTTAACCTTTGGCCTTCGTTTCTTTAGCACTATGATCCAAACCAATCTCCCCAACTTAAATTTTATGTGACAAGTAAGAAAGCCAGGACAAAGGGCTTAATGAAGGTTATGAAGCAGGAAGTATGGCAGCAAAAGGTTTGATAGCTATACATTAAATGGACTTGAAAGGAAAGAATTCAGAACCTCAGAAGCCAGTGGGTAAAACAAAAAAGGCTGAAGCCCAGAAATGACTTTCAGAAGGATTACATAAAGAAATGGGTAAGATTTGGTTGTGCCCTAGATGTATGCAGGCTGTAATTAGAGTGGCTAGTGTGAGTTAGCGGAAAGGATTAACCATCACTGGGGGACATTTAGGGAATGGCTGTCAGGCTCTCTACCTCACTGTGTCAGCCTCCTTTCAGGAGCTTGTATAGTTGCTGTCACCATCACTGATAATGCTGCCTCCAATATTTCTAGGCACACAAATATTTCTTGGTCTTAGTTCTACTGAACTCAATAATAGTTACTAAATTTTTTTTTTTTTTGAGACAGGAGGGTCTTGCTCTGTTGTCCAGGCTGGAGTACAGTGGTGCAAATATAGCTCACTGCAGCCTCAGTCTCCTGGACTCAAACAATCTTCCTGCCTCAGCCTCCCAAGTGGCTGGGACTACAGGTACACACCACGATGCCTGGCTAATTTTCTAAGTTTTTGGAGAAAGGGGTCTTGCTTTGTTGCCTAGGTTGGTCTTAAACCCCTGTCCTCAAGCAGCCCTCCTACCTCAGCCTCCCAATGTGCTGACATTACAGATCTGCACCACTGTACCTGGCCCTGTGACTAATTAGGAAAGAAAAAAGTTTTTTAAAAGTTCACAAAAAACAGACATGAGCAAACTTTACTGAGAAAATAACCATGTTCTTATCCTCCACTTCTTTTTTCTCATCTGACCACTTCTTTCTTCTGCCCCTCTATTTCTTTTCCTTACCTCTTGATTCTTTCCTCCTGCTCACCTGACACTTTACTAAGCACCATGTTTAAAAGTCTGTGTCAGGGCTGGGCATGGTGGCTCATGCCTATGATCCCAGCAGTTTGGGAGGCTGAGGCGAGAGGATTGCCAGAGCCCACGAGTTCGAGACCAGCCTGGGCAACTTGGCAAGCTCCCATCTCTACAATAAATCAAAAAATTAGCTGGGCATGGTGGTGCGTGCCTGTAGTTCCAGCCTCTTGGAGGGCTGAGGCAGAAAGATCACCTGAGGCCAGCAGGTCTAGGCTATGATGGCTGTGAGTATGCCACTGCACTCCAACCTGGGCGACAGGGTGTGACTTCAACTAAAAAAAAACTCTGTGTTGGGTACTGTAGCCAGCAAAAGAAACAGGAGGCCCAGTTTCAGCGTCTTAAGGTGCTCTTGAACGAGCAGGGAAGAGACACGGACAAACAACGTGGTCACTCAAATGCACAAGGCAATCCACTTCCAGGATCTTTTTCTTCACTTCTGCCTTTCCTGTGTAGCCTTATCCCCAAATCTACTGATATTCTCTCCTCCTGATTCTGACCTTCTAATGCCTGCTCTAAGGGTTAGATGCCTAAATGGCTCATGATTTTCCCTAAACTAGGGGAGGAGAGGGAGTCTCTTAAGGGTCACTCTTTCCTATCAAGCAAATTCCAGGTATATGATTGCTTACCAGGTGGGACTTCCTTTTCTTTTTATGAAGGCAGATTCACAGAGGGTTCAGAAAAAAAAGGAGTTTTAGCATTTGCTTTTTTAAAAAATTGAGCAATGATGGTATTTTCAGTACTTTATCGAGTGTATACTACATACTAGATGCTTATATGTGATCTCTAATCCTTGTATTATCATTACCCCACCATCAATTCATAGATGAGACAACTCAGAGAGTTGGTCTTAGTTTACTTGTTAGTTGGTTACTTAGTTTACTAGTCCAAAGTAAAATAGTTAGAGGTGAAATTTGAATATACATCTAACTCCAAAAACCAAATTCTTTCTACTTCTCTGCTTTAATGACAAAGGGCAGGTTCCATATAGTCTTTTTAATCCTCTCCAAAGGAATTCTACTCCCAGGTGCTTTTTTAAAAAACCTATTCATAAGGTAAAGCACACCTTCAAATTTACACTATTACATTTGGGATACAGTTGGATTCCTTCTAGGTTAAACAACAAGTACCTGTTTTGTTTTTAGCATCCATTGAATATCTACTATGATATTCAATTAAAATGTGTTAACTGGAAAAATTCCTATGTGTCATGATATTTAAAAGCTAAGGCTTTTTCCTCTTAAAAATTGATAAATGGCCAGGCGCAGTGGCTCACGCCTGTAATCCCAGCCCTTTGGGAGGCCCAGGCGAGAGTTTTGCCTGAGTCTAGGGGTTCAAGACCAGCCTGAGCAACATGGTGAGACCTTGTCTTTACAATACATCAAAAAATCAGCCGGGCATGGTGACGCATGCCTGTGGTCCCTGTTACTTGGAAGGATGAGGTGGAAGGATCGCCTGAGCCCCAGAGGTCTAGGCTGTGGTGGCTGTGAATGTGCCATGGCCCTCCAGCCTGGGCAACAGAGTGAGACTCCAACTCAAAAATAAAGTGTTCATTGTGCAAAATGCGTGTGGATTTGCAGGCATTAACAAGAGCAAAAGGCAACTGCAAGTGCTCCTGCTGGTTGGCATTATATACAAATTCAATGTATATTCATTAAAATTACAGAAGCTCCCGGGGGGGGGGGGGGGGGGCGGGGAATCTCACTTTAAAACTGTAAAGCTAGTGAATTGTATAGCCAATTTAATTCAAAAGATGATAAAAAAACAACATTAATGGATTATTAATTTGTTGTATCCCAGCATTGACTGTATCACCTTTGATACATTAATATTAATTTGCCATGAGAATATCATGCCAATATGCTTCTGTGGTTACAACATCATAATCAATAGGAAAAATTCAGCATTGAACTGAGATAAATTTTAATAGATCATGAGATTAACTTGTGCTCATTCTTTCATAATGGAATTTGTACTGAATTGTTGAGTCAATGCTGGTAATACCTATATTCCAACAGTGACTCATGACATGAAAATATGGTGCACAGATATTGGTGGTGGTGTCTAAACACCATTTCCTTTAACCTCTCTGAATGTTATTCTTTCATCTGTTGATACATATTTTATTGCATCAGAATGGTGCCTGGCACATAGCTAACAGTTCATGTAGGCTTACTATTGTAAGTTATAAACCCTATTTTAAGAGTAGGTTCATTGTTAGTAACCACATTTTCTTTATCCAGTCCAGCTTCAATGGGCAACACGGTTAGTTCCGTGTTTTTTTGCTATTGTGAATAGAGCTGCCACAAACATATGTGTGCAGGTATCTTTTTTGTTGAATGATTTGTGTTCCTCTGGGATCTTCTAATAGGAAAGAGCTGAGATCAACATTCAGATGCCAGTTTTGCAGAGTAGCTCTTCCACAGTTTTGCCAAACTGTGATTCCAGTGGACGCTCGTGGAGGAACATCAGTCCTTCAACCAAATCAGCTTTAAATACACTACACAACACATTCTCTTTTTGGAGATTCCCAATACTTGTTTATACAACAAAGGCTTAGGTGTGTGATGCCAAAAAGAAGCCTGTTTTCATTTAATTTCACCTATCTTTTCTCAAATGTACTTGAAAATAAAACTTTAAAAAAAAAAATCATCCCTAAATAGCATGCATTATTAGTTATCCATGGACCATATCTAGGGAAATGCTGATTTAGAGAAAAAATTCAAAACTCAGTTACTTTCCCCCATATTAAATTCAGGGATTTAAAATAAATTATACTGACAAAAGGACTCCTACATTTACTTTTCCATACATATTTAAGTGTAACAAATGCTTATCAACCATGTGGTAGGAAGCAAATTCATATATTTAGGAAAGGAGGTCAGAAGCCACCTGTATGTCAGAAATGTTTTTATTTAGTGTTTTTCTTTAAAAAACAAACAAAAAAATCTTAACTTTCTATAGCTGTGTTTACATTCCCATGCACATTTCTTATGATTTCAAAGACAACTTGGGGATAATTATTATCATGGGGAAAAAACTCACGTTAAGATAAATTTGTATCCCACAAACTAGGCTTTTTCGTTACTAAATCCTGTTCAGATATCGTCTAGTGCTTTGAGTTAACAGTGCTGAGTATGCTCTAAGAACACTTGACTGTCATGCACTTTATAATTTAGGTTTATTCTTTTTCCACGGTATATTACTTATCTATTGCTGCTTAATAACTTCCCCCCAAGTTTATCAGCTTAAACAACAAATATTTATTATCTCACATTTTCAGGGGTTAGGAACTGGGCATGGCTCAGCTGGGTCCTCTGGCTCAGGATCTAGCACAAAGCTGCAGCCAAGGTGCTGACTGGAGCTGCAGTTATTTCAAGGCTCAGCAAGGGAGAATTATTATTATTATTACTTTTTTGGGTAAAGATAGGGTCTTATTATGTTGTCCAGGCTGGTCTCGAACTCTTGGCCTCAAGAAATCCTCCCACATCAGCCTCCCAAAGCACTGGGATTAAAGTCATGAGCTACCAGGCCCCGCTAACAGGGGAAGAATCCTCTTCTAAGTTCACTCAGTGTTGTTGGCAGGATTAACTCCTTGCAACTGTTGGACTGAGTGCCTCAGTAGCTCACTGGCTGTTGGCTGAAGGTCTCCTTCAGTTCCTTGACACATAGGCCTTTCTTCAGGGCAGCTCATAACATGGCAGCAATCTGTCTTCAGGGTGGACAAGTGAGAGAACAAGAGAGGGTGAGCAAAATGGAAGCCAGAGTCTTTTTGTAATCTCATCTCAGAAGTAACATCCCATCTCTTTCATTACATTCTGTTTGTTTGAAGCAAGTGTCTTGGCCCAGTCCACCCTCAAGGGGAGGGGATTATATAAGGACATGAAGACCAGGAAGTGGGGATCACAGATAGGCATCTTAAAAGCCACTTATTTATCACACATACTAACAATTGGCGGCATGGGGTGTTGTTTCACTATATGGGTCTGCTACTTTGGGATTTGTTGGTAATAGTCTAATCAGAGGATATGAATCCATACATCGAAATCCTATAATACATTGAACAATAAAATGGAGACAATGGTACTTACCTCAGTTCTTACTAAGAAGAACACTGTATTTATTTGGAAAGAATGACTTGATAATCTCTGGTCAGGTGGAAACAGAAGTCTAGAAAGCAAGGGTCAGTACTTTATACTCAGGATGATGCCACAGAATAGAGTTCACAATTCACACCTGTGGAGCTGGCTAAGCTCTGTGTTAATTATACCTAGATGTCCTAAAGACTGCCACTGACATCTGGGTTACATTCATTTGCACTATGGAAGGTTAAAAATAATTTGGGGGCCAGGCCAGGTACGTGGCTCACACCTGTAATCTCACCACTTTGGGAGGCTGAAGCAGGTGGATTGCCTGAGCCCAGAAGTTCGAGACAGTCTGGGCAACATCGTGAGACCTTGTCTCTACAAAAAAAAAGTATATTTCAATCAACTAGGCAAGGTGGTGCATATCTGTAGTCCTAGCTGCTTGGGAGTCTGAGACAGGAGGATCGTTTGAACCCTGGATTCGAGGCTGCAATGAACCGTGATTGTGCCACTTCACTCCAGACTGGGCGACAGAGAGAAACCCTAAGAGAGAGACTCTGTCTCTAAAAACAAAAAATTAAATAAGTGAATCAAAATGTTAGAACTTTAGGTTTTTATAGTTTTTGACCCTGACAGTCCAAGTACATACTTGTGTTAGTGACTTATTGCTAAATGACTCTCAAATGTAACAGCTTAAAACAACAAACATCTTTAGCTCATGGTTTCTATGGGTCTGAATCTGGGAGTGGCATACCTAGCTGATTCTGAATCGTGAGGTTTGACTCAAGGTGTCAGCTAAGGCTCCTGTCTTCTGAAGGCCTGACTGAAACTCTAAGCCTCTAATTAGGGAGGCTCATGTTGGCAGGAGGTCTCTGCTCCTCACCATATGGGCCTCTCCATAGGACTGCTTGAGTGTCCTCATGGCATGTCACCTGGCTTCCTCAAGAATGACTGATCCAAGACAAAGAAGCAAGGAGAAAGCCACAAAGTCTTCAAGTAAGCGACTATAAAGGACTTCACTGTTTCCAGTCACCAATACATAAATGAGCAGATAAGTTCTACAGTTTTCAGATCTAATGGGGTGTGAATAGTATATAGTTAATTTAAAAAGTAGACGGGGCTATGCTTGGTGGTTTTGCCTGTAATCCCAGCACTTTGGGAGGCCGAGGTGAATGGATTACCTGAGCCTGTGTGTTCGAGACCAGCCCGGGCAACTTGGCGAGACCTCATCTCTACAATAAATCAAAAAAGTAGCCGGGTGTGTTAGCACACGCCTGTAGTTCCGGCTACTTGGAAGGCTGAGGTGGAAGGATCGCCGGAGCCCAGTAGCTGGACACTGGAGTGGCGGTGAGTGGACCACAGCACTCCAGGCTGGGTGACAGAGTGAGACTGTAACTCAGAAAAAAAGAAAGCATACGGGACAGTTTTGAAAGTGCCATCCTTTCTGAGATAACTTGTGGGGAAAAGAAAAGAAAGAAGAAAAGAGCCATCCACTAGCCAAAGGGAAGCATATGGTAGTTTTTTAAATATTAGATTTAGTGGTAAATATAAGAAGTCTATCTTTCTCAGCAGTCAAATCCCAATCAATAATAGTTCACCATTTAATGTGTCTTATTAACAGTGAGGAAACTTGTTATTAGTTAGCATCTTTGGTTCAGAAGGTCACTGAACTTGCTGAATTCTTCTTATTCTCTGACTAAGGGCTTTTTTAAAAAGCAAGCATGCCACTATGTATGAAGTCATGCACAATTGAATCATTTGGTGGGGGAGATTTCTTGCATTTTCTGCCTGTGATTTCCCTTTGATAATCTTCGAAACACTTGTTGCACTTGTATCTGGAGAGTGGTTGTGTTCCACAAATTTTGCAAGTGTTGTCCATTTGAAATTCTGGTTATCGCTCAGCTCTTGCAATGATGCAATTTTCTACTGTCGCAGCACCAATAATAATTAGATTTTTAAGCTTTTATCTTTCACCATTAAATAACCTCATACAGGGCAACCCCTTCGGGTACCCTCCCACTGTGGGAGCTTTTCTGTCCTCTCAATAAATCCTGCTTAAAAAAAAAACAAAAAAAACCCCAAACTTCATACATTTATCATAGCCTTTCAGCAGGGGAATCATTTCTCAGATCTCTTCCATTGTGTTACAAGGAATCCAGTAAGAAGAAATGACACTTGATTTCCCTAGTACCAAATCTGTATTATTCAGAGTCCTCCAGAGAGACAGAACCTATAGACTATGTATGTAAATACGTGAGAGGGGATTTATTAGGGGAATTGGTTCACGCAATTATGGAGGCTGAGAAATCCCACAACAAGCCATCTGGGATGCTGGTAGTGTGATTCAGTCCAAGTGTGAAGACCTTAGAACCAGGGAAGCCGATGGTATAACTCTGACTGAGAGTCCTCTGAATCCCGAGGGCTGCTGGTATAAATCCTGGAATCTGAATGCCAATGAGTCTTGAGTTCTGATATCCAAGGCAGCAGAAGAAGGACCTGTTCCAGAACTCAGAGAGAGATTATTGCCTCTGTGTTCTCTCCAGGGCCTGAGCCTATTGGATGGTACCCACCAACATCGAGGACAAATTTTCCCCAACCTCTTCCACTCAGATCCTAATCTCACCTAGAAACAGTGCCACGATCACGCCCAAAATAATGCTTTTCCAGGCTTCTAGGTATTCCTTAATCCAGTCAAGTTGACAGCTACAATTAAGTACACAAGTCCACTCCTTGACAATTGGACACTCATACTCATATCCTTAAACCATACTTCATTTCCAAATAAAGTCAATAATAAGGTCATAGTTTGGCCAAACATAATGCAACTATCCTGTGATTGCGATTTTCAGGATTTTCAACTTCAAAAATTTTGATCTTTAGGAATTTTGATCTTTTGGGAGTTCAGCATTTGGAATCATAATATTGAGAATTGTATCTTCCTGGATTTTGATCCAAACTTGCAGTATGGTCCCACCCACAAACAGTCGTCCTCCTTCAAATGCCAATAGGAAACATTTTTCCTCCTTTTTCTCTCTAGTCTTGCCTCTAGTTTAGGTTGTAAACTTTGGGAGAGAAGGGACATGTAGACCCTCTTTGCTGTCCTAAACTTAGTGTCTAGAAAAGTGCCTTGCATGTAGTGAGTACTCAGTAAATATTTGTTGAATAAATTAAGTGCTGTTTATAAAGGCAATGAATGATTGGCAGACAACAAGATAAATATAATAAAAAGCTGCTGACCAAAGTTCAATTTCCTTAAGCCTTAAATTAAATTACCTGGTGTTGGGATCCCGGATACATCTGCTCTTGCATCCTGGAATCTGTTTTCAGTATATAAAATGTGATATTCAAGATTACGGGAGGCAGGGAGAGCAAGTTGTGAGACTTTGGGCAGATGTAATTCTTCCTTCCAGTCAGACTTTCCAAAAATCAAATTGGCTGTCACTATGTGAATATATTTTCTAAACATACATCCATTTTTTTTTTTTTTTTTTTTTGAGTCAGAGTCTCACTCTGTTGCCCGGACTGGGGTGCAGAGGCATGCTCATGGCCACCGCAACCTCGACCTGCTGGACTCAGGTGATCTTTCCGCTACAGCCTTCCAAGTAGCTGGAACCACAAGTGTGCACCACCATGCCTGGCTAATTTTTTGATTTATTGTAGAGACGAGGTCTCACCAAGATGCCCAGGTTAGTCGCAAACCCTAGGCTCAGGTAATCCTCTTGTCTCCACCTCCCAAAGTGTTGGGATTACAGGCGTTAGCCACCATGCCCAGCCAATGTACATCCAGTTTTATCAATTATGAGAAATATTGTTGAAATATAATTTGTATTTTATAGAAACTGCATTAAAAGACTTTCCATATTGCAAAGAAAACTTTTCATCTTTATTTGTCTTTTCTTTCTTCTCAATGTTAGTTTTTATATTATATGGAAATTGCTCTCTTGATTAGCATTTAAAACGTCTGTTCTCTGAGGAAGATCTTATTTTGCATTCTAGTTATTTATATCACCAAAGAACAACTTTTTAAAAAGGCATCAGCTTTATCACAAAACAAATATTTGCAAATTATTTTTCTGATAGCCTCTAGCGTTCATTTCACTTTCTTACCTTCTATATTTATAGCATATTCACACATTGAGTATTTTAAATTCCTCCATGAATCCACAACAGAAAATCCTTCCCTCTCACTTCTCCCAGACATCTAATTAGTGTTTTCTGTCACAACAGCATGTTTTTTGTGGCATACAATTGCATATTTTTTTTGTACTGGAAGTGGTGTTTTAACAGGAGGAATTGTGTAAGCCCACTCTATGGACTTACTTCAAGGCTGGGTTCAGAGTGGCTGTTTCCATAATGGTCCATAATCAAATATACCTCCTAATTTCTTTTTTAAATGGAAAACCAAGTCTCTTGGAAAATAAAGAAAACCACTTCTTCTACAGAAGCACCACTTTCCTGGGAATAATTTGTTATTTGTAGGCTGGTGTTTGTTTGGTTAAGTTGCTTTTTCCAATGCCCATGGCAGCAATTCTTCTGCCTCTTGATGTGTGGAATCATTTTCTTTTAGTTAATATTTGGATGCTCCTAAGCGAGCTCATTCAACTGTGCTTTGTTTTTGAGTTGGGACCACTGAGAAATGTTGTGTACATGTGTGGTTAAGTTTAATGCCCTTTTCTTTCCTTCGAAACACCTTTTTGAAATAAATCTTAAATAAGAATAAGACTTGGATGTAGGAGGGTGTCTTGAGTGTGTCATTTTGGTTTTAACCAGAAAAAAATGTTTTTAAGGCAGAACCTGTGGTAGAAAACCAGAGACTGATTCCAAGAAATGACCGTGGGTGAGTCTTGAGGTGGAAAATTATCTTGCCAGGGTGGCTATTGGTATAGCCTTGAAACTCTTTTTTTCTTTTCCTGTCTGTTTTATTGAGGAATAATTCTATACCAAAAAAATTTGCAATCTTAATATACACAATTTGTCTTGATAAAGAATTTTTCTGATTTTAGAAAAGAAACAACACTGACCAATATTAAACATTCTGACTCCCATCCCTTCATTTTACAGAGACCTGAGAAATAGAAAAAATAGTATTGTTCTAATCTTTTTCTCAGCTAAAACTGTCTCAGAAATAAAGACTAAAGGCGAGGCTTCTCTTCTGTGCTCTGAGGGGTTGTGAATGGAGTGGGAAGATGTACTGGTCTGTCCACTGCGTCTCCTCTACCTGAATTGCTTCCTCATAACCCCTGCCAACCAACTGTTTACCCACTCTCTGGTCCTCATGGCATCAGGTTCAGAATGTGCCCTTATGGTGAGGAGAGTGTTCACCGCAGGAGAGACATTAACCTTCAGCTCCCAGTGATTGGGTTAAGGAACAAATCTTCCCCATTAGAAAGAACAAAACAAATGCTTCTCTACTTAAATTTATCAGCATG
Organism: Carlito syrichta; assembly: GCF_000164805.1. Lineage (NCBI taxonomy): Eukaryota > Metazoa > Chordata > Mammalia > Primates > Tarsiidae > Carlito > Carlito syrichta. Next base: position 720,391 of record NW_007252941.1, read on the forward strand.
GGAGTGAAAGAAGCAAGGGACTAGCCAATAAAACCTAAGCGAAGTAAGACATAAAAGGTCTTTAATCTGATCTCTGCCTACCTGTTCAGTTGACTTTTTGATACTCCAACAGCACGAAGACGTGAGTTTTCTGCAACCATCATTTGGTCTTTCACCTCCTTGCTTTTCCTCATGCCGTTGCTGGGTACTTTCTCCAGAGAGCCTGCTAGGGTCTGCATGTTTGTTTCTTCAGAATTCATATGTTGAAATCCTAACCTCAAAAGTGATGGTATTAGAAGGTGGGGTCCTTTTGGAGATGATAGGGGAGAATAAGTGCCTTTATAAAAGAGACCCGAGAAGGCCCCTTACCCTTTTACTATGTGAGGACACAGCCAAAAGATGCCATTTATGAATCAAAAATCCCTTACCAGACAGCAAATCTGCGGGTTTGATCTTGGACTTCCTAGCTTACAGAGCTGTGAGAAGTAAATTTCTGTTGTTTGAAGCTACCCAGTTTATGGTACGTTGCTATAGCAGCCCAAATGGACTAAGACAAAGGTTGTCCTGAATCTTCTTCATTCAATGGGCCAGATTTCCTCCTCTTTACTTCCGTTAATATCTCAATACTGCTGTTACATTGTCTTATTGTCTTTTAATGCCTGCCTGTCTCTTGTTTAGCTCCAGGAGGGTAGGAGCTGTGCCCAAGTCATATGTATATTCCCAGGGCTTAGACAGCACTTTATAGGCACTTAATGTTGGTTGAATGAATGAATAAGACAGAGCAAGAATATATAAACAGAAATGACCAACAAATTAGTTCTATTCTTTGATTTCAGGATGCCTCTCTAGCACAGGGGCTGTTATCAAGGGTGTTTAATGTAACCCACCCTGGGCCTAAGAATTTAAAAGAAAATTGTCTCAAGTCTTACCACTGTCTGTACCTTATGGACTTTTAATTTTTTAATTATTTTATTTATTTATTTATTTAGAGTCAGAATCTCACTCTGTCGCCCCGGCTAGAGTGCAGTAGCACGCTCATGGCCACCCCAACCTCCACCTGCTGGGCTCAGGCTCTCTTTCCACCTCAACCTTCCAAGTAGCTGGAACCACAGGTATGCGCCACCACATCCAGTTAATTTTTCTTGATTTATTGTAAAGATGAGGTCTCACCAAGTTGCCCAGGCTGGGTCTTGAACCCATGGGCTTAGGCAAGTCTCTCATCTCAGCCTCCCAAAGAGCTGGGACTATAGATATGAGCCACCACACCCAGCCCAATTTTTTTTTATTTTGGAGATGTGGTGTGCAAGTCAGGATTGAGTACATAAGTGGTTTATGTACAGGTGAAATTGGGCCTCCCACTGGATCTCACTGCACCTGAATTAGGATCAAGCACCCTTCTTGATGTTTTGTGTTCCCCCTTCTCTCTCTGCCCTGGCAGTGTCCTGTTACTGCCAATCCCCTTCTTGTAGTATTATGCTAGATGCTCAGCATCCTCTTATGAGTGAGAACTGTGGCACTCAGTTCTTTGTTTCTGTGATAGATCACTGAGTTTAATAAATTCTAAATCCAAACAAGTTGCTGCAAAGTCCATAATTCTGTCCTTATTATGGCTCTGTAATATTCCATTGTGTATATGTACCACTTTTTTTTTTTACTGCAGTCCACTTTCGATGGGCAGCATGGTTGGTTCCATGTTTTTCTATTGTGAATAATGCTGCAATAAACATGCGTGCACAGTTATCTTATTTGTAGAATGGTTTGAGTTTCTCCAGGTATATTCCCAGAAGAGGGATTGCTAGGTAGTACGGAAGGTCAATTTCTAGTTCTTTTCCATTGAGGTTGAACGAGTTTGCACTCCCACCAACAGTGTAGAAGCATTCCCTTTTCTACACATCCTCTCCGTCAACTGTTATTTTTTGTTTTATTAATGATGGCCATTCTTATGAGTTAGGTGGTATCTCAGTGTGGTTTTGATTTGCGTTTCTCTGATGATTAGTGAGACTGATCATTTTTTCATGTATCTGTTGGCTGTTCATATGTCTTCTTTTGAGAAGTGTCTGGTCATGTCTTTTGCCCACTTTTTAATGGTACTATTTGTTTTGTTCCTTTCGCCACGTTTGGGTTCCTTGTCGATCCTGGATGTTAGGTCTTTCTCAGATATATAGTTGTCAAATATTTTTTTCCCATTCTGTGGGCTATCCCTCCACTCTCTTGATGGTTTCTTTTGGTTTGTGGAAACTTTTCAGTTTGATGAGGTCCCACTTGTCTATCTTACCTCTTATGGCATGGCCATTTGGGGTTTTGACCAGAAATTGGTTGCCTACTCTGATTCCCATAAGAATGTCTTTTTTTTTTGAGTTGGAGTCTCACTCTGTCACTCAGACTGGAGTACAGTGGCCGCTCCCGGCCACCACAGCCTCGACCTGCTGGGCTCCGGCGATCCTTCCACCTCAGCCTTCCAAGTAGCTGGAATTACAGGCATGTGGTACCACACCCGGTTGATTTTTTGATTTATTGTAGAGATGAGGTCTCACTGCCCAGGCAGGTCTTGAACCCGCGGGCTCAGGCAATCCACTCACCTCAGCCTCCCAAAGGCACGGGATTACGGGCTGAGCCACCGAGCCCGGCTAAGAGTGTCTTATAGGAACTTAAGACCTGCATTTTCTAAGATTCTTATAGTTTGAGGTTTTACGTTTAGGTCTTTGATCCCTTTGGAATTGATTTTTGTGTATGGTTATAGGTACGGGTCCTATTTTATTCTCCTGCATGTGGTCAGTCAGTTTCCCCAGAACCATTTACTGAAAAAGTTCTTCTTTCCCCAATGGTTGTTGGTGGAGGCTTTGTCGAAGATGAGAAATTTGGGTTTTGCTTCTGGAATCTCTATCCTGTTCCATTGGTCTATATACCTGTTCTTGTACCAATACCAGACAGTTTTGAATCTTGTGGACTTTAAGTCAGGTTGAACTGAGTTAACTGTTGTGCTAAGCTACGTAAGTACTAAGCTAATTATTATCTTATTTTATTTTTTCCCAGCTTTTGAGTGCAGTTATTTAATGTTCAGTGTGCTCAAGCCAAGACCTTCAATTTGGCAGTTAATAATCTAGTTACATAATTGTTTTATTTCCATATTGTTTGATCTACCTCCCCTACCCATTCACTGCTTATGTTAGGGATTTTCTTTAGTGTTTTTCTTAACACCTCTACAGTCTGTTGTTTGGGACTCAAACGATGCCTGTGGATAATAATGTTAAATTCATGTTCTTTTTTTCTTTTTTTTCTTTTTCATGTGTTTCTAAGATTTTAAAACTTGATTTTAACTTTCTGTCACTACCCCTCAATAAACCAAATCTTATCAGGCAAGAACAATACCACGTTTATGGCTTCAGTTATCACATGCAATAGTAATATTGATAATTAACATTTATTGAGTGCTTCCTATACACTATGCACTGTGCTAGATAATTTAAAAATTTCAGCTCATCTAAAACCTTTTCACTATAGGCCGGGTGTGGTGGCTCACACCTGTAATCCCAGTTCTTTGGGCAACCAAGGGGGAAGGATTGCTTGAACCCAGGAGTTCAAGACCAGCCTGGACAATGTAGTGAGACCTTGTCTCTACAAAAAATTAAAACAATTAGTGGGGGGAGCTGTGATTGTGCCACTGCACTCCAGCCTGGGGGACAGAGTGAGAACCAGATTAAAAAATAAATAAATTCTTCTCACTATAGACACCAATAAATCTGAAACCTAGACCCACCTTCCTATACTTTTAGTTGCCGCCATGTGGATACCTCTCAGGTGTCTCCACCTCTATCTATACCCCCTAGGAGCACAGGCTCTAGAACAGGGCAGCTGTAGCTCAAATCTCTGTTAACTAGCCGTGTGATATTGGAGGAAGCATCTTAAGGTTTTGACATCTCGTTTTCTTCATCTATAAGACGGGACCAGGTGCGGCGGCTCACATCTGTAATCCCAGCATTTTGAGAGGCTGAGACGGGAGGGATGCTTGAGAACAGAAGTTCAAGCTTGCAGTGAGCTATGATCACATCACCACACTGGGTGACAGAGCAAGACCCTGGCTCTTAAAAAAAAATTCTAAGGTTGCAAGAAAGACTATTTTAAAAAATCTGTTACCATTTCAGTGATTTATCTGTGGGAATCACTGTCATCATCGATGAGAATAACTGCAAAGAAAATACCAAAATAAATTATATTTGAAAGCTGCTGAAAGTCGGCAAGTTATCCATGAATGCTGATTTCAGTCATCCAAAAAATTTCCTTGTTCTCAGTGACTTTGTAGTACTTAACAGAAAGTACTTAATGAACTTATAAAATAAATTTGTTATCTATTCTAGACATATTGAGGTTGCACAGTAAGATTTATCTTTAAAAAATTTCCACTGCCTAAAAAATTAAAAACAGTGGTATCTAAAGTCTTTTCCAGCTCTAACATGCATAATGTTTTCTATTTTTATATGCCATTGAAAGGAAAACTAGCTCCTGATTGTATGTAAATGGTGCAATGCAAATAATTAGGTTGTTTTCTTTCATAGAAAAGTTAAGTTACACTAGGAAAACTATTGCATGATGTGCTTCCCTAACTTGTCTTATATCAATTATTTTAGAAATTTCTAGAGACTTGAAATCTCCAGAGATATTTACTGGCTGAAAATCCATACTAATAATTTCTGCAGCTTCTTTGATGTTTGCAAGTGAAACATGCTTTTGCTTGTTCATAATTAAACTAATCTCTCCCACCTTAACTATATAGTCAAGTCAGGAGTCTGTTTAATTAAAGAGTCACAAGCTTTCTAAGGACCAATATTGATGGTCTCCTGCTTCAGATTGCTTCTTGATTAGGTTTGGACTTCTGCTTAAGGACCTCTGGTTCCTCTGCCACTTCTTTAATGAAGTCGATCCCTACCTACCTCACTCAGGGGCCTGAAATGTATAGCCTTGGACCTGAAATGTATAGCCAGGCAATCCTGCCCTATACTAGGGGGGCCCAAAAAAACCCAGAATTATCTTTCTTTTTCTTTTTGCTTTTTTTCTGAGCAGACTTTCCCTGCTAAGTAAGTGTTCTAGGAACCCAATAGCATTAGTATACCAGCTAACGTTGCTATGAGAGACTGTTTGGTTTCAGTAAAATTTTTTTTGGAGATTCATTCAACTTTTTTGCCCATTTCATGATGGCTGATTTATGAGCGCACCTGACCACATCACACTGAGTGTTCACCAATTTTTGACCAAAATTGACTTGACTCCTGTGCCCCACCATCCCTGTTCACCTGATCTCAGCCCGAGCAACATTTTTTTGGTTTGTGTACTGGGATGAAAAAAGTCCTCAGAGGGAAACATTTTGCCTATGTAGACGAGGTGGAACCAAAAACGGCAGAAGCACTAAAAGGCTTAAAACTGACGAGTTCAAAAACTGATTTGAGCAGTGGAAAATGAGTCTCAATAGGTGTATTGCATCAAATGGAGAGTACTTTGAAGGTGACTGAAGTGTAAAAACATAAGAATAAATAAATTCCGGGTTTTTTGGGGTCCCCCCTTGAATTTGATATTGCTAAGGCTGGAAGCACTCTGGCATTTGTTTTCAGGGTTGAAACTTGAAATGAAGATCATAATTCCTATTCCCATGAGTGCTGGCAGTGACTGCGGGGTTACTAAGGAAGCAGCCACAGACCAGCATGTGATGGGAGAAATAAACTCACGTGACTCTGTTTGCCTTGCTTGGATGAAGTTACAAAGGTGAACTTCACTAGAGAGTCCTGGGGTAGGACTAGGCTCCTGAATTCATCACTGTCCTCTGCTGGGTCAGCATAGGTGTCCTGGAAGCACAGTGGGGACTTCTGATGAACAGTGTTAGCCTTCGCGCTCTGAGGAAGTGGAGACCACGGGACTAATCCTCATTTCACCTGCATGTAACTAGCCAGTGACTATGGTTTGCTCGGTTTGACATCTTCTTGGAATGAAGTCAGTCACATCTGTGAGATCTGCCAGATGTGAGTTCTAGTCAATTTGGTACATTTGCCAAAAAATACCATTTGGGGTCTGAAAGCAGGTACTTTTAGATCAGAGACATGAGAAGACAAAAAGTTTTCAGAATACTGAAAGAGACTTTGGCAACTGTGAGATGATTCATTAAGGCTGATTTCATTTAAGGTTGATTGTGTATGTCAAAGCAAACCCAGGGAAGTCCATTTTTAAAAATCCCCTTAGAAATGACTATTGTTTCTATGACTATTAGTCTTTAATGTGCAGAACAGTGTGGAGCTGGGACAGGGAGACTTGGAGACTCATTTGCTTTAGCTACCAAGTGTGACTTTTTATGTCCCCTGTGTCACTTCTTATGCTATTTTTTCCATAATTCCTCATTTTCTCATTATTCCCTTCTGCTGATTGTCAGTCTTTGTTCTTTTTAACCTACACCTCTATTTTATTTTTTGTCCAATTCTCTGCAAAGAAGGACAAACGTGGAATGCCACAGGAGAAAACAATTTAAGGCTATGAAGTATGTGTTTGATCTACATGCTCTTTGGGCAAAGAGTAGAAAAGTCAGATAAGAAGAAAGAGAAAGTCCAAATCACCCTGCTTGTCCCCTCCTTACTGAGTGCCTGAGAAGCTGACCTGCACCCAAAGACTGCTTGCCTTCTGACGTTCCCTTGAGTTTTGCCTGTGTGAGTGGGGTTGGGTCATTTACTCTCCCTACTACCTCCCTGTGGAGTTACTGCCAGTGGCCTGTGTGCCTTGACTGAAGGACATGGCTCCTGTTCAGCAACTTTATCATCATTGTTCTCTCTCTACAGGTTCAGGAAACCACTCTCTCCCCAGTCCCTACTGGCCTAGGCTGCTGATGAGGTCAACCCTGTGAGCCCCTATCATCTGTCACCCATACCTAGCAAACAGTCCCTTAAGACACTCTCCTCAGATTACTCAAGTTTAAGAGTGCCATCTGTTTTCTGCTAGAACCCAGGGTGGCACGGCTATAAGCACTATCCAGAGAAAAGCATGGGTAAACATGTAGGAGTATTTCCTTGGATACCTTTATTTATGATCCTATGTAGGGACAGCAGACTTAGCATAATTCTGTGTGCGCATCTTTATTTCTTAATTCCCCCACCCCCCATGCCCCACTTATAAGGACCTGTGGGAGTAATCTTCTATTATCAAAATCTTCCATGACCCACATAAGGATTTTTATTGACTACATTTTGTTTCATCATATAACCAAATTATATAACTGATACAACTGAATTTACTTAAAGATTTAGAAGCAGCTTTGTGATCTAACTTCTTTTCATCCCTCAAACTTAGTTGCTCCCTATTTCTTATATGTATTTATTTGATAGTTCAATATTGTAAAGACAGAGGATTTGCCTGGGTCAATGTGTCACACTGGAACATCCAGACTGGGCACAATCTCAAGTTGAGTCACCTCATAGACAAGTAAGCCTCTTTATGTTTTGGTTTCACTCACCTCGGTGGTTAAGTGACTTCTCCAAGTTCCCATCCTAGCAAATTGCAGAGCCAGAACTGGGTTCTATGACTACTGTCTCTAAATCCAGTGCTTATCTACTCCAAGATGTGTTTACCAATGTATACAATTCAATTTATTTATATTTATTTATTTTAAAAATTATTATTTTTTTTTTTTTAGTAGGAATCTCATTCTATTGCCTAGGCTGGAGTGCAGTGGCATGCTCACAGCCACTGAAGCCTCGACCTGCTGGCTTGGAAACCACAGTTGTAAGTCAAAGGATAATGTCAATTTTTACAAATTTATGGTTCCAAAGAAATGAGCTATCAATCCATGAAAAGACATGGAAGAAACTTAAGTGCACATTACTGAATGAAAGTAATGTGTACACACTAAAAGAAATCTGGGCCAGGCTCAGTGGCTCAACCTGTAATCCCAGCACTTTGGAAGACTGAGGCGAGTGGATTGCCTGAGCCCGCGGATTTGAGACCAGCCTGGGCAACTTGGTGAGACCTCATCTCTACAATTAAAAAAAAAAAAAATCAAAAATTAGCTGTGTGTGATAGTGCATGCCTATAGTTCTGGCTACTTGGAAGGCTGAGGCGGAAGGATCACTGGAGCCCAGCTGGTCCACACTGGGGTGGCCATGAGTGGGCGGCAGAGTGAGACTCCAATTCAAAAAAAAAGAAATATGATATTCTGGACAAGGCAAAGCTATGGAGACAGTAGAATGATCAGTGGTTTCCATGAGCTGAGGGGAGGAGGGATGAAAGGCGGATCCCAGGATTTTTAGGGCAATGAAACTACTCTGTGTGATACTATAATGGTGGGCACAAGTCATTACACATTAATAAAAATTTACAAGATGTACAGCACTCTTCTCAATTTTGCTGTGAAATTAAAACTGCTTTAAAAAATATGGTTTATGTTTTTTATGTATGGTTTCTTCTACATTGGTACACTATTAATTTTCAGTGCCAACAGATTTGCTGTGTCTAACTCTAGTTTTTTTATTTAAGAAAAATGACTCACTTTTCTCTTTTATTACAAATGACTGTACTAAACTGACATTCCCATCCCAGGGTCTTTCTCACTGGACACCAGTTTTTCTGTGGTTATTTTAAAGCAGCATCAGCTTTAATATTCAGATACTGTGGACACATAATAAATAATCCCGCGCCTTTGGGGGGCTGAGGTGAGTGGATTGCCTGAGCCCGCGGGTTCGAGACCCACCTGGGCAACTTGGTGAGACCTCATCTCTACAATAAATTAAAAAATGAGCCGGGTATGGTAGCGCACGCCTGTAGTTCCAGCTACTCGGAAGGCTGAGGCGGAAGGATCGCCAGAGCCCAGCAGGTCGGGAGCGGCCACTGCACTCCAGTCTGGGTGACAGAGTGAGACTCCAACTCAAAAAAAATTAAAAAAAAAAAAATTACAAAATATCTTTAACCCTGAGAATGTTTTTCTGCTGAAGAGTTTCACACCTGAGTCTTTTTTCTTTTTTAATTTTTTCAATTTTTATTATGGTTTTTTTTTTTTTTAGACACAAAGGGTACATGTGCAGGTTTGTTACCTATGTATATTGCTTGATGTTGAGGCTTGAGCCTCTGTTGAGCTCATCACCCAGGGGTTGGACATCGTACCCAGTGGGTAGTTTTCAACCCTTACCCAACTCCTGCTTTCCCCTCCCTTTTGAAGTGTCACAGCGTCTGTTGCTTCTATCCTGTGCCCAGACACCTGAGCCTTGTCGTGAACATATAAGAGATCATTTTTATTTAAAGCCCTGGAGATTTAAAGGAATAAACTACAAGCTTAACTTGAGACTTCCAAAATCCTAAGATCTATCCAGGCATTCTTCTTGACAGAATGATTGTATCCCTTCCAGAATTAGGTGCATAATGCTGCCTTGAGTTAATATAACTCTTTCCATTCCAGTGTACACTGTGTATATCTTTTCCTCACTATATCAACTTGCACAGAAACTTAAAGCTCAGAATGTTGATATTCCCATGCGTTAATTTCTTTTTGTCTAAACAGTATATGGAAATATTCTTCATTAGAAAAGATCATAATGGACATACGTGGATAGGCTTCCCTGTTGGTTGCTCAAAAACTGGATGTTTACCAAATAGCAAACAAGAGTCTGTATGAACATGTATTTTCTGAGATGAGTGATTTGAAAAATGCGTAAGAGATCAATGACTAATTTGGGATGTGTGAATCCTATTGATGATGTGTGTACTGACCAGTCATGCTTTCCAGAGTCTCCTTCCTGTTGATTAGGGATTTCGGCATGATGCTCTGGAAATTTAGTCACCTCCTTGTCTGTAAGATCAGGTCTTCCTGGGCACAGAGTTTTGTTTTACCCTTTGCCCTCTGAGGAAGATATACAGGCAGCTCTTGTTACTTACACTAAAGGGGGTGGGAGGAAGAAAGAGGTAGATTTGATACAACTGGATAATCGTAAGTAATTTCTTTGGGGTTTAGAATTGTTGTTTATTTTTGGATAGTAGCTATATTTTTTAACAGCATTTTTGGGGGGACCAGATAGGAAATTAATTTATATTACTTAAGTACACAGTAGTAAAAGATGTCAGAGGCATTTTTGAAGCATGCAAAATAGCAGGAGAAGAGAATGAGATTGAAATTTTGCTATGGATATGGTCATGTTAGTCTATATACTTAGATACTGTAGTTCTGTGATATTTACTCACAATACTGACTTTTAAAAAGTTGTATACTGGCCAGGTGTGGTGGCTCAAGTCTGTAATCTCAGCACTTTGGGAAGCTGAGGCAAGAGGATTGCCTGAGACCAGGGGTTTGAGACCAGCCTAGGCAACTTGGTGAGACCTTGTCTCTACAATAAATCAAAAAGTTAGCCAGGTGTGGTGGCACACACCTGTAGTTCCAGCTACTTGGAAGGCTAAGACAGAATGATTGCCTGAACCCAACAGGTCAAGCCTGCAGTGGCCATGAGCATGCCACTGCACTCCAGCCTGGGCAACAGAGTGAGACTCCAACTCAAAAAATAAAAAAAATATAAAAAGTTGTACATTACATGGTATATGAATTTATATATGAATATATGAATTTTATACATGTATATTTAACATACATATATTGTACTACTTTATATATATTATGATATAATATACCATATGCTATCATTATGATATACCACATATGTATATATTATATTCCTTTATATGCTATTATATATACTAGCCTATATAGTATATAATAACATACCAAAGAATAAAGTCAATAATTGCATTTCTTTATATATTGTTGCATGTTATGTAATAATATATAAAAGAATAAATTAAACAGGGCTCTGGTTCTGCAAACAAATTACAGTATGACCATTGTGGGCTACACCTAGTGTGATCAGTCGTCATCCCTGTTTACCTGGGACTGAAAAATTTCCAGGGGTGTGGGACTTTCAGTTTTAAGACCAGGATAAGTTGTTCATCCAGCTCAGGATAGCCAAGGATGAGGGAGAGGGATTTTTCCTGGTGGCCCAGGCCAAGTAGATATTGCAAAAATATAGTGAGCAAAATAGTGAGTCAAGAAAGGGCCAGAGCAGAGTTGAGAAAGGCTGAATTAATAGCCAACTCAAAGCTTTAGACTATGAGGGGTGTCTTTGTGTGGAGTCAAATGAAATTAGAACAAGCTAGTCCCATACTAGGTGGATAATGAGGAGTGTCTCTCCCAGGAATTCTAGAAGAGTTAGTTGGTTTCTATAAGGATCTTCTCATTTGGTTCTCTCTGCTGCAGGGACGGCCTGTCCTGGGTACTCAAGGAGCCAGCAGAGAAGTCAGCACTTTCCATAAATAAAACTCTACATGTAAGTCAGAGGAATGGGTTCTTTCCATCTTATACAAGGGATAAAGTAAACTTTCTAATAAATAACTCTAGTTTCTTATTTTTGTTTTATTCTTCATTTTTCATTTTTGAGTATTTTATCTTATGAATCTACAAGAGAATTGGGTGGTATTACATGACACTCAAAAATGTTTTTTTCCCTAAAAATTTCCTTCCTATGGATGAAGATGATTTGACAGTCTGTGATTTTGCTGTACTCCTCCATGAGAAGAGAGGCCCAAGTCTCTGTCTGGACCTAAAGGGGAGGATTCTTGTCCAATCCCAATGGAGCATGTGTCTCTTTCTCCATCTGTGGGCAGGAGAGATACTGCCCTGAACTCATGGTATATTTACTTAGTGTACTACATACATTAACTAATTTAAAATTTACAAAGTGAAGATATTTGAATACAGAGAAAATAGGGATAGGAAAAAGATGATAAATCCAGGAGTGAATCCACAAAATGCCTGCTGAGGAGGTCTGTAGAGAGATGGACAACGGCCACAAGTTGGTTTTGTGCCCAGATAGAAACATAGTCTATTACATGAGTCAGTGTCTGTAAGATAGAACAAACCAATGACAGAAGAGAAGCTTGATGCTTCCTTTTACCAAGGAAAGAGGGCAGTTATTCCAGTGGTTCTTCATAAGGAGGATACTTTGAAGCCGGGCTCGGTGGCTCAGCCTGCAATCCCAGTGCTTTGGGAGGCTGAGGTGAGTGGATTGCCTGAGCCAGCGGGTTCAAGACCCACCTGGGCAACTTGGTGAGACCTTATCTCTACAATAAATCAAAAATTAGCCGAGCGTGGTAGCTCACACCTGTAGTTCCAGCTACTTGGAAGGCTGAGGTGGAAGGATTGCTGGAGCCCAGCAGGTCGAGGCTATAGTGGCCGGAAGTCCAGTCTGGGTGACAGTGAGACTCTAACTCAAAAAAAGAAAAGAAAAAAAAGGACGATACTTTGAAATGTAAAGAGCCACATTCTCAACAGAACCTTGATGGGAGTTTCATAGAAGTGCTTCCCATAAGGTTGCTCAAATAAAGGCTGGTGGTAGAACTCCATAACTCAGTTCAACAAAAAGTCCTATATTAAAATCTTTACAGAACAAAGGTGTGAATACATACACATATATTTAAAAATAAAAATAAATGAAAGTCATCAAAAGATGGGAAGAACTAAATGAGACAGTCTAGGTATAAAGATCTCTACTGGCCTGGAACAATCCAAAGACAGATTTTAGAGTAGGCAGAGGAATGTCTGGATTTTCTATCCTTCAGGCAATTCTCCATACTGATGTTTCCCAAGCAAACTTTTGAAGTATTGAAAGCAATGAGTTTGATGGGATTCTGCTTGACACATTCACTCTGCTCTGCTATGTGCCCAGAACCCATCAGATAGAATTCCTCATGTGAATGTTGAAAATTTGAATACGGATGCCACCTAAACATAAGCCAGCCTGCCTTTCTTGGAGGTGGGCCAAGGAATAGTTGTGGCAGTGCAAAAGCCCTTCTCACAACTCTAGTTCTGCCCTAAAACATGATGGAATGGAGGGCCCCAACATTCCATATCTGTAGAATAGCATGGTGAAAACTTAAATATGCAGAAAGTTAAGCTCTTTTTGAGTTCTCTGGGTCCATGGAAAATAGGTTCTTTTTTGACCAGGCCTCTGATGCATCTCTTTGGATCCATCTCTTTTAACACTGTTTTTCTCAAAATCACCTCAGAATGGTACTTGGAGCCTCTGTGTAAATTACTTCCTAACTTTTACTTCAGTTATTCAGTGAATGTTCCCAACACTGAGTGGCTTGGCCTATATTTTCCATAGATTTCTCTCCCTTTTTGTTTTCTTTCTTTCTTTTCATCCTTTATTCCTTCCCTCCTCCCTTCCTTTCTTTTGTTTGCCTGCCTTTCCCCCACTTTAATTAATATCTAAATTCACAAACTCTCAGAGCTTTTAAGTAAAACTCCGTTAAGTAAAACTCTATATAATGGTCACCTACAGCTTAACTGATCTAATGATCCAGAGCTCCAATTTCTCATGAGTTTCACTACATATCTTTATTAAAATTTCAGGCCCATATTTTTGAATAACTTTTCTAATAAACACACATGAGTATAAATATGATTGCTTATATTTTTTTATTTCAGCCAAATTACTCTGATTTCAACCAATCTGAAGACATCCCCAGATAAATGGTTTGGGGCAAGATGGGAGGGAAGGGTGGTAAACTCAGTTTTTTACTATAGCTTGACCTTGACAAATTTCAGAAGGAGACTTGGACAGCACAGGAGTCATATGCCCCTGTTAGTAGTTTTATCTTGGTTCACTTATTGTACACAATCTCTTATTGATCTTTCTAATGCTTTTGTAATCTACGCTAGCTGTGGTGGCTCATGCCTGTAATCCCAGCACTTTGGGAGGTGGAGGCAAGAGGACTGCCTGAGCCCATGAGTTTGAGATCAGCCTGGGCAACTTGGTGAGACCTCATCTCTACAATAAATCAAAACAATTAGCTGGGTGTGGTGGCGCACACCTCTGGGTTAAGCTACTTGGAAGGCTGAGGAGGAAAAAGAATCGCCTGAGCCCAGCAGGTCAAGGCCATGAGCATGCCATTGCACTCCAATTTGGGTGACAGAGTGAGACTCTGACTCAAAAAAAGAAAAACTGTCCACCAAATATCTATTGTTCTGTTGATAACCTTGAAGCTGACCTCTTTCCTATTAAAAAAATTAGCATTTGGCACCTTTATGAATATATAAAACTAAAATGTCATTTTCCACTTAAACAAATGTTTTTACTTCTTTGGCATCTCAAGCTACTCTTTTTTAAAAACTCGTGTGTCCTTGGGTCGTCATTCATGCTGGCTCTTAAATATCAGGCTTTCGGCATTTGTCCTCTTAGAGACTGTCATGAGACTGAACTATAGCACTTGGACGTGATTAGTGTTTACCACTTTACAACTGTTCTGATAGTTTATCACCTGCTCTGCTTCAGCTTGTTCAATAAATTCAGGTATTTAGTATCTGACTCTGAATAAAAATGTTCCAAAGTGTTTTAGCAACCAAAAAAAGCACTCAATGAGGAAGAAGTTCAAATGACTTGCTTGTGGTTATGGTTGTCAAGGAAACCATTTCCTTATATAGTGTTTGACAACAGCCATGTGTTTTAAAGACCATGAAAGCAAAGCTTGCCCAGAACCATGGAGAAGAATGCACATAATGAAATGAGCCACAAGCCAACTAGAAGTTATGAGAATGCCTTACATGCAAAATGCTAGCTATTAATTGATGTGATATTTTATAATATAGAAATAAAAATTTAAAAATAAAATATGGAAATAAAACTCAAGAGAGATATTCTAAAGTATGACAGAATAGGAGTGGGGCTAAAATGTCCTTGTTGAAGCAAGTTCAAATTTCCCCTATGTTTTCAAAATATACTGTGTGCATTTTTAGGGGAGTTGTTTAATTAAAGACTATTTCATCTTTGCCATACACAGATTCATGGAATGGAATTTTATAAACAGATTGATAACATAATCAGTGGGAGATCTGAATACATCCCCCCACAATAGACTCTGCTGTTAGAGCTTGCAAGTACTACAAGAAATGAAGAGCTTATTTCTGGAGTTTGTCCAGTTTATGCTAGGTTTTGCTTTAAAAGGGAAGAAGTGAGTTGTGGTGCATAGATTCTTATGAAGGAAAAAGGATTCTAAAATGTTGAAAATGGATATAGTCTATTTCTTAAGCTCTTTCTCAAGGTCTGTATATGCAGAACAAGATCCCAAGGAGGGAAAAATGTTGTTGGTTTGACATTGCAGCTTTGGATTCTGAAATTTTCGATTTTCATTTATGGAATGGAAGACATAAGCTATGAAAAAATGTGGAGAAAACTGAACTCTAAGGCATATGATTCAATGGAGAAAAGGGGGTAATTGAGCCCAGTCTGAAGCTACCCAAATTATGTAAAAAAGGAACATGTGATTTAAAAGATACATGATTTGAAATGTTGGAAGTCAGATGAAAGTCCAACTGGAAGAGATAATTTCAGAAAATATTCTAATGTCTGGAAGAAGTTTTATCTTGCTTGAGCAATTTATTTCTCTATTTTATCAATTATTAGGTTGATTATTTATGTTAAAAAAATTGAGTTTACCCTTTTCTCCTCCTTTATCTTTATTGTGTACACATGACTACAACATATGAAATAGAAAAATGTTCACTTTTTTTTTCTTTACAATTTGCCACAAAAGACATGTTGTTTGGGTGACATAATGTTTAAAGACAGAGCCAACTCTCTACTGGCTGTTGCCTCACATTTAAGTATCACTTATTTCTAAAGACTATAAAACATTTATCTTAAATGCCTCTTATACATTATTCCATTAGTATTTTAGTACAGAATATATTTGGGAGGCCAAGGCAAGAGGATCACTTGAGGCCAGGAGTTCGAGATCAGCTTGGGCAACAAAGTAAGACTCTGCTGTCTCTACTATAAAAAAAAAGTATGGTGGCACATGGCTGTGGTCTCAAGTACTTGAGACTCTGAAGTGGGTGGATTGTTTGAGACCAGGAGCTTGAAGTTGTAATGAGCTGTGCTCACCATTGCACTCCAGCCTGGACGACAGAGTGAGACCCTGTCTCTAAAATAAAATAATAATACAGAATAGGAGAAAGCAAAACATAATTAATATATTTTAAGGACAAGATGACTAACCTCATTAAAGAGAAGTATATTTTTTAAAAGGTAGGTGGGAAATGAACTGGAGGAGAATACGGCATCATAAAATAACTTCAGATCACTGTGGCATTTAAGTCAGTATGAAAAGGACTTAACCCGGTGCTCTGCATGTAGGTGATTACTTTTTCACCTTTCAATAATTCTCTGCCTGGCCAACCACAATTTTCAGATTTCTTATCTATGTTCTCTTAGAGCTCCCATTTTTGAATTAGTCAGTCTCAAAGCATGACAATGTCCAAAATGTTGACAAATCTGGAAATCATATTATATGAGAACTAGTTAAAAGGGGAACATGCATTTGAAGGATTGTCACCTACAGGGGGAATACTCTGTGTGACTTTCATGGATCCAACTATGACCAGTGGGCAGAAGATGTAACATAGTAGATATCTGAGTGCTCAGAGTTGCTAAAATAGGCCAGACTACTTTCAGATATAGAAAACTCACTGTTTTTCTTTGGACTCTAGAGTTTTCACTGCATCGATTATCTCCAATGGCATTTCCCCACAGAATGGACATTCTCATGTCTCTTCCTTTAATCCAAGCTCTTCTCCTCCTAATCACATTATTCATTCATTCCTTCTAAGTGAGAAACAAACACCAGGTCCTGTGGATTTGATCTCTTTGCTGCTTCTTGAGCACTTCCTCTTCTTTATTTTTTTTATTTTCTGAGTCGGAGTCTCACTCTGTCACCCAGGCTGGAGTGCAACAGTATGCTCATGGCCACAGCAGCCTTGACCTGCTGGGTTCAGGCAATCCTTCCACTTCAGCTTTCCAAGTAGCTGAAACGACAGGCATGTGCCACCATGCCCGGCTAATTTTTTGATTTATTGTAGAGATGAGGTCTCTCCATATTGTCTCGAACCCGTGGGCTCAGGTAATCCTCTTGCTTCCATCTCCCAAAGTGCTGGAATTACAGGCATGAGCCACCATGCCCAGCCGAGCCCTTCCTCTTCTTTCCATTTGGCTGCTACTCCATCTATGATGCTACTCCATCATTTATTTTTTATAGCTGGTTAACCAGCACAATAGCTGGTTCTCAGTAAATACATACTGAATGGACATACGCCATCAGCAATTTACTATGAGGTTATTTTTGCCTTGAGTGGTAGGCTGGTTTATTCATTTATTAAATATGTTTTGAGCATCTACTATGTGCTTTGGGACTATATGGATGGATAAGACATAGTAATTTTCTCCCAAAGCTCATAGACTAAGTAGAAGGAAAATATGTAGACGAAAATGGACTTTGTTCAGGCAATGTTATGAAAATAAATACATACCTGATCAACTTAATTGGAGTGACAGAATATTGGATATCTACCACTTGGCAAGAGTTCTGCAACCAGATCAACCAGGTGTTGTTTGTGAGGCTAAGGGTAGGGCTGGGTATCATGGGGCTAAAGGTAACTCCTTTTGGGGCTGCAAGACAACACCCAGAGCTTAATAGATGAGCCAAGCAAGGTCATGAGGAAACGCCACAGCTCTGATTCTGACTATCAACCTTTCCTTGTTAGGGGTCATCTTTCCTTCATCTAGAGATTCTCATGTTTTCATTTTTCTCTTTGGGTCTCATCTCTTTCCACATCAGACTCTGTTCCACAGTGATTTACCATCAAACTGTTTACTTCTTAGAATTGGAGTGCATATATAGTTATGGAGCTTTTGGTCTTTCAGTCGGCAATTATTTAAAGTTCAGACTTTCTGCTTGGCTTCACAAATATAGTTAGCTATTATATGATTACCTAGTTACTTATTTTCCTATTTTCAATTTTATGAACCCAAGTAAATGCACAAAAATTCCTCCTCCAATGTTATGTTTTCTGTTAACCACTTCATTGGAAATGCTTGTAAATGCCTTTTCCTTCCCTGCACCAAATGTTCTAGTCCAAGTGTTCTCTACAGCCTCTGTGAGGGTAGTTTTATAGACCATCCTGGATTTAAGAAGGAGGAGAAACTATATTCTTGGCTGAGTGTGGCCTGGAAAACTTTCCCTCGTTACTGAAATGCCCTTCTCCCTCTAGTTATTTCTGGTTTCCAATGAATAAATGTCCCCAAGGCTATGTCCTCCTCTAACAAAATGTGATTTCGTTATTCTATCTTTTTCAGTTTCCTCCTTCATGAGCAGAATGGATATTACTATTTTAACACAGGAAGAAAATTGGGGAAGTGATTTAAAGTATATGTACACGAGAAGTAGAAGAGTCAGGAGAGAGAGAGATCAGAGAGGAAATAAGATGAGTAAACACGAGAAATACAGCTCGGTCTTCTTTATTTAGCAACTCAAGCTTTATTTTTCTTTCTTTTTTGCCTCAGATTTTTTTCCTTAATCTCCAATTATTCTGATATTCAGAATGCCAGATGCTGCAATGAGCTTTGTCCCATGAACCTTGACTCCCAGCTCTGTGGTTCAAATGACATACTCCACGTATGTATATGGCAACCTGTGACACATGTAAGCCATGTGATGCTATCACATCACATCATGGTCAAGTGAAAAGCAGGTAAAGACTAAAGTCTGTGAATGGAATCATGAAAAACACCCTCAGGTCACTTTCCAAAAGCACCTATTTGACTTTAAAAAAAAAAGTCTGTGTTCTGATTTTATAATCTAGCCAGTTACTCAGTCACCAAAAATGTGCTATTTGCCAGTAATGCAAAGCTTATTTACTTTCTCAAGTGATTCCATTACTGCCTTGTTGTGACTGGGGATGTGGTAGGGTGGTATGAGGGAAAAAACCAAACATGTTTTCAAATCGTCTCCAGCTCATATGAAAGTTCCTATGAGTCTAACAGGCATTTGTTTTGGTTGTTACTTTTCAACTCCTGAAATCTTCTGTCCAAGTGCCTGCCCTATTTGATGTTTCTTCTTCAACTTTTCCTTTTCAGTTAGAATTAAATTCTGCTGTCATTAATTCTTCACCTTCTGCATACCAAGTTCAGCATCTCTGGTGATTTCTTGTATTCACAGGAATGGAATTGCCCTTGAGAAAATATTACCCTCAAACTTTCACAAAGGTTTAAATCCAAAACTCACTTAGACCTCTCAGGCAAAGATCACATAGATTTTTTTTCTTCAGTAAGTAGTTCATTTTGGAGTTGAATAATATAGAATTGCATGTTTAAGACAACAAAGTATGACCAATTTCAGATTTATAAAAAAAGATTTTGACATGGATAATCTCAAACTCAAACTATATAATGAAAATTATGCAGAACATTTAAGTCAAGCATGAACTAATCATCTTTCTAAACTTATCCAATGCTTTCTGCTAACTCTTGATTATGTGGGAGTCGCTGATCTGTTTTTCAGATTCTCTGAGTGTCTTCTAAGGTCATGTTCTATCCTAGTGTTCATATTTCTGTGCCTAAACAGAAGACCAAATTCCAGACTGCCACTTCCAAAGGGGATAGGAAAGAAATTCTCCAGGTCCCTTGAATTGTGAGTTCTTGGAGAAAACAGCTCTACCTTGGGTCCAATTAAGTGGCAGCTTAACTGCCTGACTTTAGAAATCTTTCTGACTTTGGTCTGTAAATCCCCTCTAGCACATTCTACATGGAGACTTTTTAACTCCAGAAGACTACTGTTAAAATTGTGGAGGCAGGATTAGGACTAATCATCTTTTTTTTTTTTTTTTGGTGAGTTGGAGTCTCACTCGGTCGCCCCGACCGGAGTGCAGTGGTCGCTCCCGGCCACCGCAGCCTCGACCTGCTGGGCTCCGGCAATCCTTCTGCTTCAGCCTTCCAAGTAGCCGGAATTACAGGCATATGCTACCACGTCTGGCTGATTTTTTTTTTTTTTATTTATTGTAGAGATGAGGTCTTGCTGCCCAGGTGGGTCTTGAACCCACGGGCTCAGGCAATTCACTCACCTCAGCCTCCCAAAGGCGCGGGATTACAGGCTGAGCCACCGAGCCCGGCTAGGACTAATCATCTTTATGTAATAAACACTGAGCACCTGCTGAGGACTTGCATGAGTTTATAGAATGGATGCATATCTCTTGTGGGAGAGGAGAGGACCCGATTTAGTTTGTCTAATTAGCTAATTAATGTGAATAGATTATTCACTCAAGGAGAGAGTGTGGCTTGAGAAAGACATTCATAACAGACACCTAGTTATAAAATGGAAGGTTCTGTGTTGTACATCTGAATACAGGTGCTGAGAAGCCCACTAGAAATACCAAATTATAATCTTTGTAGCATTGGGTCCAAGGATATGTATTTTTTTATTTCAAAATTTTGCAGGAAATTTTAAGACACAACCACAGTTGGGTATTGTATTCCAACAAAGGAAAGTTTCCTAGAACAGGCTTGAGTGTAGTGCTTTCTGGATAAATGGAGAAACAATCAATGCTTATTAAACATCTGTTTGATTGAATGAATGAATAAATCAGGGTCTAGGAAGAAACCGAGTCCTTAATTACAGTTACATTCCTGCTGCTTCCATTATACCCAAGCCCAAACCTTCTTACCAGCACCACCAGTTCCTCGGCTGTCATCTGGAGGGTAAAAGGGAAGGCAGGGAGAGCAACGAGAAGACAAGCAAAAGATGACAATTGAAAATAACATCTCAGGATGCTCTGAGTTACATTTGGTCTCTCCCTGCTCCCAAGAAAGAGGCAGATTGACGTCCCATCTCCTCCAGCCGGCTTACAGCATGTGCATGATTGAAAGTAATTTGCGGCTCCTTCCCAGCCTCAGCTCTGGAGCAGAGGAGCTGACATTAAAATCGTGCATATGACAGAAATGTGGCCTTGCAGGATCCCCAGAAGAGTTCCAAATCAGATCAGCTGTCTTTCATTAATCAAAAGTTGGCTTAGCTCACTTCTCTATTTGGAATGAGCCTAGCCTTCCATCAATATGGCAGCATGGCGAGTTCATAGATAAGGTTTTAGCATGGAACTTGGTACACACTTATTATTGTAATCTCAGACTGTAAAATGAAATCTCTCAAAGACTCAATCAACCTCATCATTTCAGCTCCACATTTAGAATATCTCTGTGCATTTTCTTTTATTATTAGATTGCTCCTCTCCTTCTTCCAATGCAAATGAGTGACTGGCTCAGTGAGTTGTGCCCTTATGCATTCAGTTGGACTGGGACAGTCTTCAAGAAAGAGCCACCAGCAGAGGGGAAAACTTGATATCCATGCCATTTAGCTAAGCACTGTTGTAAGAACTCTGAAGCACAGAAAGCCACTGAGAAGGCATTATCCCCATCTTATAGTTAAAGGAACTGAGGTTTCAAGATGTTGAAAAATTTGCCTAAATGTGCATGTGCAATAGTATAGGAGAGTAGAAGGCAGCAGGTAGAAAGGTGAAAGGGAGTCTGAAGACCGAGTGGGAGGAAATCAGCAAGAAGCAGGCAGAGTAGTGTTCTGGGCAGAAGAAATGTCCTGGAGAGAGAGAGAGAGAGAGAGAGAGAGAGAGAGAGAGAGGGAGAGGGAGGGAGGGAGAGAGAGAGAGAGAGAGAGAGAGAGAGAGAGAGAGAGAGAGAGAGAAATGAGGAGCAGTTTGGGACACTAAAATGTTAGCATTCAGGAGAGGAGTAGCAGAAAATTGTCTTGATGAGGTAGGGAGGATCTTCCTACCTCTCCAGGGGAGCCTTGAAACACATGTTAATGAGACTGGACTCCATCCTAGAAAAGCTATATGGTTTGGGGTACAGAAATGGCATGATGAGAGTTTGTTTTCACAAGAATTATATCAGCTGCAGTGTAGAGAATAGAAGCAGTATGGAGGAAAGGTGACTACTTGGTAAAAATAGATAATAATGGTTTCAGGGTGGGCTGGTTAGAGCTGGATACACAACTTTGGTAGTCACCAGCATATGGCTGTCCTAAAAAGCCATTGGGTTGGAAGAGATAACTAGGACAAAAGTACAGAGAGGGAAAATCAGATGGTCCAGGAGAAAAATCTGGAGGCACTTAAAGATTAAGAGATTGGGTAGAATTTGGCAAAAGAAACTAAGAAAGAGCAGCCAGTAATTCTGAAGATGGAGTTACAGATAAATACATACATCAGTGTATTTCTTTCACTCGATTTACTTACATCATATATCAATGTCTGGAAGCATTATTTAACAAAATATCAAAATGAAATTATGTTTCTCAAAACCTAACACTGTGAAATAATAAAACTAAAAAAAGGAAACATTTTCAAAGGAGGGGGTAACATGAACGAAATTCTTCCGGAAGGTTTAAAAAGATAAGAACAGAGAAGAGTCGATTGGACTTAGCAAAGTGGAGGTCAATAGAGTAAGAGAGTTGGAATCCAGATTGGAGTAGGCTGAAGAATCAACACTTGAATAAGCAAGTAGAGATAGCACCTTTTGAATAATTATTTAATAAGGTTTGCTGTGAATGGGAAACAGAGAAATGGTGAATTTTTTGTGTGAGAATGGTACAATAGAGACACAGACACTTAACAGCATTAATTATTAATCAAAGATAACTGATTCAGCCAATTCATTGAACTGTTTGGAAAAATCAAATGGTTTCTGCAAAACTGCCCTATGTAGACTATAAACTGCCTTAAGAATATTTTAGGAATATGATTTTTCTAGGCTTTGTAATTTTTGTTGGTCTTTCTGTGTTGGTCTTATACAGTAAATACTTGGTGATCAAGGTCCGCATTGCTTTTAATTTCTTTTGTGTAGTATTACATAAAAATTGATGTTTAATGAGTGCTTTTTTCAAAATGAATCCCTTTGGAGCTCTGATGAGTTGTTTTTTCCCCCTGAACTTCAATTTTCCCATTTTGCAAATAAATGGTGGCTGGGCAAGGTAGCTCATGCTTTTCATCCCAGCACTTTGAAAGGTCAAGGCAAGAGGATTGCCTGAGTTCAGGAGTTTGAGACCAGCCTGGGCAACATGGCAAGAACTCATCTCTACAAAAAATAAAATAAATTAACCACATGTAGTGGCATGCACCTGTAGTCCAAGCTACTTGCGAGGCTGAGGTGGAAGGATTGTCTTAGCCTAGGAGGTCGAGGCTGCAGTGAGCCGGGATGATGCCACTGCACTCCAGCCTGGGTGACAGAGACCGCAACTCAAAATTAAGTTAAATTAAATTAAATTAAAAACTAAAACCATGTAAAAATAGATAATAATGGTTTCTTCTCCAAGGCAGGACAAAAGTTACCATTTGTAAAGGAATCAATATCAAAATCAAGGTCTATGGAAAGAAACCCAGCTTGGTTTATTTGAGTCTAAGCTTATAAAGGACCATGTCAATGCTGAAATTTCTATTATTCCTAAGTGAGGTCAAAAATCAACTTGGATCCAAGTGTCATCTATTTTCCGTAAGCCCATCCTTCCACAGAATCTGTTCCCATAAATGCTTCGGTAATAGTAACAACTCTGCTTCCTGACCCATTTCTTTTGGCTCTGCCTTGAATAATTTTGTCAGTTAAATCCTGATTCCCTCTTTTTATTCTCGGCTTTGTCCCGAGAATGCTCAGGAATCCTGAGTCCCAGCCCAGTGTCAGTTTTGGAACACAGATTTCCTGCCTGGCTCTGCCAGTTTTTTGTGGCTTTGTTCCACGGTATCTGCAGTGGCCAATGGTGGGCATCGTGTCCTGGTGCCCTCTGATGCAGCCTGCCCCTCGCTCAGCTGTACCTTGGCAGAGATCCCTGTGTTTTGGTGTTCTCTGGGACTGTCCCAAGACGTGCTTTATAAGAAATGGGTAACTGTGCTTATTTGGCAGCTGTAAAGAGTGTCTTAAAAGTCTTAGTCCTTTAAAAAAAAATCACATTTTATAATTTTCCCAATAGTTTTATTTGCTGTGAAAGGTCACCTGAAGGTGAAGGGTTGCAGGACGTTTTCTTAGGCTGTTTACTCTGCATGAAATGCCCTCCTTCTTTCTCCTTATCTGAGTACAGCCCTATCTTCAAGGTCCAGCTGAAGTCCCAGCCACTCTGTGACGGCTTCCTTATCGCCCCTGCCTTGGGGATTTACCTTTTCTCTGCACTCTGGTAACACATAAAGTCTGCAGTAACTTTTTCAAACTTAGCCTGTGTTGCCTGCCTGATATGTATACGCTGTTTCCCCAATTAGACTATCAACTTCATTCTTTTCACTCACTCATTTATTCCAAGTACAGGCTTTTGACTGAGAGCGCCTGGAGTACTGTCTCCATCACTTACTGGCAGTGTGACATCGTTCAAGTCACTTTGCCATCACTATGCCTTAGACTCCTCTGTTCAATGTGATTATCGTACCTGGGTATTTTAAGGTTGTTGTGAGGGCTAAATGGAATAACACACACAATGCATTTAGTATAATGCCTGGCACAGAGTTAGTGTTCAATAATTGTTATCTCTCATACTCTTGTGATTTAACTACTATGTAGTTCAAATAACTGGCAAAAGAATTATGAAACAGGTAATACTTTACAGAAACAGTTTCTGCCCTGCCAAGCCCAGCAGGAAGCCAGAGAGCAAGGGAATCCACTGAAGCACAGAAAGAAATAGTTCTTGCCTTAATGGAACTTGCATTCTAAATTGATGTAGATTTAATAACACATTAGCCAATTATCTATTTGAATATGACTCTCTCAAGAGGTATGGGATATGATAAAAATGTCTGCCTGTCCTTGGAAGTTTTGGGAAGGATACATGAATTTAGATCTAAGAAACAATATGGGTGAACCAGTTGCGTGTCAGGAAGAGCATTCCAGACAAAGGGAGCAGCATGAGTGGGGACTCTGAGCTGGAGGGAGGCATGGAGTATTTGAGGACTCAAAGGACAGCCAGTGGGGCTGGAGCACAGTGGTCAAACGAGAAAAGAGCTCCAAAAGAGACAGGCCTGGGTTTTGTGCCTGTCATTGTCTAATATCTTGTGCCAGCTGGGCTCAGTGGCTCAGCCTGTAATCCCGTGCCTTTGGGAGGCTGAGGTGAGTGGATTGCCTGAGCCT